>NC_141162.1:123855076-124009916 GCF_053477565.2 Lygodium microphyllum | reverse complement strand
AGTTGGAAGTCTTTGTCGATGACCTCTGTGTCCACTCGACCTGGATCGAACACTTAGACAAACTCTACGCAGTCTTTGAGCGGTGTCGCTTATATTGTCTCTCCTTGAACCCCTTAAAGTGCCAGTTTTGGGTAAAGCATGGATGCATCTTAGGGCACGTGGTGTTGAAGAATGACATTGCCACTGACTTTTCAAAAGTCAGGGTTATTGTTGACCTTCCACCCCCAATCAACTACAAGGGAGTTCAATGCTTCCTAGGCCATACGGGGTACTATCGGCGGTTTGTACTGAACTATGCATTGATCGCCAGACCTTTGTACAAGCTGTTGATCGAATGGACCGAGGCATGCCAACAAGCATATGAAGAGTTGAAAAAGGCTCTAACCACAGCACCAATACTACGAGCCCCAGATTGGACCATTACTTTCCACGTGCATATCGATGCTTCTAAGTTTGCTGTGGGGGGGCAGTGTTGTGCCAACCTGACGAACACAACTTAGACTATCCAGTGAGCTTTGCTAACAGACAACTCACTGAGATAGAAATGAACTACTCGATGACAGAAAGAGAAGGATTAGCCATAGTGTTTGCTGTGAAGAAATTCCGGCACTATCTATTGGCCACACCTTTTACCTTTTTTGTGGACCATCAAGCCTTGCTCTATCTAGTAAACAAACCTTGTGCTACAGGATGCATAGCTCGGTGGCTCCTTCTGCTCTTGGAATTTGACTTCTCTGTGGTTGTACGGAAAGGAAAATAGCACTACATGGCTAACTATATGTCACTCATTCCCACAGGAGAAGTCGTTGGACAAGGCATTATTGATAAATTACCCGACGCCCATCTATTTAACGTGTCCAGTGAGAGAGATTTATTCAAGGCTGATCTAACTTCATATTGGGCGGATGACATAGTCCAAGTGCTTGAACACAGACTACCTAATCGACCGATAGAAAAAGCCTGACTTAGGCGATTAATCCTTAAGATCCAACCCTATTAGCTGATCGTGGGCCAACTCTATAGGCTGGGGCAAGACGGATTGCTGCGCAGATGCGTATGCGAACATGAGATGCACGATGTGCTCTCAGAGGCACACTACGGCATTGTTGGAGGGTACTTTAGCTGAGATACGACAGCACGAAAGGTGTTGCAATCTCAACTATGGTGGCCCACACTTTTCCGTGATCCAGCACGATTCATCAAGCATTGTGACAAGTGCCAACGGACAAAAGTTTCGATTCGCAAGGATCAGATGGAGTTGACCCCAGTTATTGCATGACAACCCTTTGAAAAATGGAAAATTGACTTCATAGGACCCATCAATACTGCGGCACAATATTCACAGGCCAAGTACATTATTGTGGCCATGGACTACGTCACGAAATGGGCAGAGACAAGAGCGACACGAAAAAACGACGCTAGGACGACTGCCAAGTTCTTATGGGAGCAAGTGATCTCGCGATTCGGCTGCCCCATCGAACTGGTTAGTGACCAAGGCACGCACTTCATCAACAAAGTGATAGTGCATCTCCTGTCCACCTTTCTCATCATCCATTGCAAATCCTCGCCATACTACCCTTAGGCAAACGGTCAGGTAGAATCCACAAATAAGATTCTTGTCAATGACCTAACCAAGGTGGTCTCAGCCTCATGCAAGGACTGGGACAACAAGTTGATGGTAGCTTTGTGGGCTTATCGCACAGCTTATAAAACGGCTGTCGGTCAAACCCCCTTCAGGCTGACCTATGGAACTGAAGCGGTTCTACCATTAGAGTTCTTCATTCCTAGCCTGAGAATAGCACTTCAAGAATGATGGGAAGGGAAGGAGGCATGGACGCAACGCCTGGTCGAACTCGAACGCTTCTCAGAGACTCGCATTTTAGCCACCCATGCGCTTATATGTGAGAAGGCCCGATGCAAGAGCTGGTTTGACAAGCATGTCAAGCAGTGCAACTTTGAACAAGGTGATTTAGTGCTCCTCTACTCAGTTAAGGGGCATAAGCAGAAAATGAAATTTAGAGGTCTTGGACCTTTCAAAGTTCGTGCGATCAGCCGCACAGGCAATGTCGAGCTCGAGACCTTAGACGGTGAGGGCATAGGCTTCTTCAATGGTAGTCGTGTCAAGAAGTACTACCCTCCCACCCATCCTTTGCACGAGCCCCCAATGTTAGAACCGCCTATCAAGATACGAGTGGCCACAATCACTGAGATTGATGATGAGGATGAGGAAGCCGTAGAGCCCGCATACCTCCATATCACAGTCTTTGCAAAACAAACATATGCTTTCAACGCTTTGATCAATGAGGGAGCAGACTTCAATATCTTAACTCACGATCATTGGACTCAACTTGGCAGACCACCACATCAACCCACTAATGCGAAATTAAGCCCATATGGGACCCATTCTTACACACTTCTCGACAAGTGTAGAGCCGCCATTTCTATCGAGTCTGAGACTGTCCCAATGATTGTTTACGTGTTGCCAAATGCTAAAAACGCAGGCACGGAGTTACTGCTGGGGTGAACTTTCAAAAAGCAGACTCACTGCAATGTTGATTATGAGTCACAGCACATCCACCTCGCAATAGGCAATGTTCGCATTGTCACAGCTTTTAGTAAGGGCTGCATGATCTCATCACTGTCCGCAATGCCACCGGTAGAAATATCTATAAATAACCAAGTCCAAGGAGGGGGGTAGTGCGCGGTCGCGCCACCTCCCAGATTTCATGAATTGCAGCCCACAACAGCAAAACCTAAGGCCCAATAGCCTTGATTTCAATGGCAGCCTAAGCAGCCGCAACTGCCGCCTAGGAGTCGACGCTCCTATCCTCATAAAACCAAAAACTCTAAACCTAGGAGGCCAAGACACAGTCACTGAAAGCACTATATGATCAAGCAAAGATGGGTCCCTAAAGCCCTCTTGCATGCGCAAGGCTACTATGTGGGCAACACCTGGCTGTGGATCCCTAAGGTCTACACGGCCAAAGGCACTACTCATACACCGCCCTCAAGCTTGATCAACCCAAGCCCCATAAACCCTCCAAACCATAAGCCACAGTGCTCTCCAAAACTACAGCCATCCGACTTATCCACGTCTAAACTCAAGAGAGTCACACAAGCCTATCGGCCCAAACAACATACTTCGTCACAAGAGTCATCACCCGACCAAGTCAATCAGACTCCCCAAATCCAACCTGAATGCAGCAGTCCATCAGTTGTGGCTGCTCCTAATCCACCCATAATCCAAGCAGCCCAACCGCAGACTCAAGAACACTCCCAACCACAACTCTTTGTTATCACAGGCTCTAGTTCTAGCAAACATCGACCACTCGTCGGCCTTATGCCCTCCTATGAATACAAATCCTTTTTAGCGCTGGCCGTCGACCTCGCTGAGGACACCATGGATTACTTGGTGGAATGCATTAAATGACTAGACACCACCTTCATGTCGCTAGCACTAAGCTACGACCGCTTGGACTTAGGACTATTGGAGGAACCCTTTGCAACTGAAGTTAAAACAATGCCATGCTCCTGGGAGACCTTTGAATTCGGATCACAAAAGCTTCTCGCTCCACTGCTGAATTGCTCAACAACGAGATCTCCAAGGAGCAAGCCATCAAACAGCGCCTCATCACGTCATACGATCAATGAACCACTTCTGCTATCACTGATCAAGAAATCATAGCATTATCAAAGCTCGGTGATACCGACTCCCCGTTCTTGAGGCATTGGTCCACTCTTAGGCTGCAATGGGAAGTTGAAGGGTGCCGCATAATGACCAACGCTGAGCAGCACCGCGCCATCAAAATAGAGGAATATGACCCCACATATGTCGCGCCAACCTTGTATAGAGTGTTAACCACTCTTTGGGGCCGACCCATGGAAGAACACATGAAAGGACACCCCTACCTCGACCGCTTGTTGACTGAGGAAGAGTTACACATTGCTAGCTGTGCAAACTCTGGTGACTTCCTAATAGATGTTCTCACATACATCATGCAAGTGGGGATTCGACCCTTTGATCTGGACCGTGAAGCTCACTTAGAATACAACCCCCAGTTCTATGATTGGCTCCTTCACAAGTAACTCCTATACCACCATGCCGAACGCCCTTGCCCTTTTGACCCTAAATCCTAGGAAGGATTTTTCTCAAGCTGGAAGGGGGGAGGGGGGGTAAAGGTAGGAGCTTTCGCTCAACCGCCAAGACCCACGGACCACTTATTGTTTCAAGCGTTCCAAGCTGAGCACTAATGGCTACCTCTCACATAGCCAATGCGCCATCCATATCTACGGGTGTAGTGAGCTTACCTCCATGCCGTTCGAGTTACCTCCTCTTCCGTGCACTCCGGTAGCTCCACGATCCAAGTGCAAGCTTTAAGCAAGCTCCATCCTCAAGCTCCGCGCTCCAAGCTCCATCACCGCGAGCAAGAGAAGAGAAGAGAAGAGAAGAGAAGAAGAGAGGAGAAGATGGAGAGCTTCTCCACCCCACGGTCCCGCACCCTCACACTCTCACTCCCTCACACTCTCACACTCCCTCTCTCAAGCACAAGCTCAAGCAAGCAAAAAGAAGAAGAAGAAGAAGAAGAGGAGAGCTACTTTTGGCCACACACAAGAATGAGCTTCTCATTCACTTTTCAACTTTATATACAAAACCCTAAATCCCTTTTGGGCGGTCATCCCCTTTTCCCTTTTTTACATGGCCGACCATAGCCTAGGTCCTTTTTCCCATTGTCCTTTTATCTTCCTAGCTTCCTTTCCGCAGCCCATCTATATTTACAAATTGTACGGGTGAGAGCCCGGTGCTCCTTGAATTAAACCGCGGTGCATTTGCGCTCTTTTACACAAGTTTTGTCTTGCGCTTTTCCTAGTGCGCCTTTGCCTTCCATTTCTCTTACCTTGGCCTTTGTCTTTGTCTTTGTCTTTTATTTTAGCTTTCCGAATTTTCCACCGCCTGGCACTCTTTTACAAGATTTCAGGGTGCGCCTTTGTATTTAAAAATGCACCTTTCCCTTTTTGCAATTGCCTTGGACTTTTAAGGTTGCCCTTGTGCTTTTGGTCTTTTCTCCTCTTCTTTCTTCAATCGAGCTACCTTTTTTCCGCCTTTGCCCTACGTCTTTTCTATTTCCTTTTGCTTTCTTTGTGTTGGGGTTAACAAGTAAGATGAATCAAATCAGGCGAATTAAATCAAAATTAGTGAGCCACATAAACATATATTATGAAAAACGGATGGGGTAGGAAAAAGGGGCATGGAAACTTTGAAGTAAAGGGCAAAAAGTCAAAGTCTGAAAATGAAAATCTACATTGGTTCTTAATGAATTCATTCAAAAATCATAGAGTTTTTCTTTTTTAGCAATCAGCAAATTACTATGTGGAAAGCACTAATGAAAATTACGGTTTATGATAGGAACAAAAAATATCGCAACAAGACCGTGCCCACTGGCTTCCATTCACGGAAGAGGAGAGAGCGCAGTACAGCATCACCCTGGAGAGCTGCGCCTACAACCAACTAAAATTTCGAACTATTCACAACATAGAAGGATTGGTGGCCAAGGAAGAGGTGGCCAAGAGAGTCGTTGAAAACTGCAACTTCACCAAGTACCTGGAAAGATTCGCACAAGAACCTGACCACACAAGGTGCGTGGAATTTCTCAGGTCTTACGACCCTGACAACAAATGTGGCACCATCACAATAGGAAGGGGACAAAATGCCAAGCAAGTGTTGGTTCGCTTAACCCCCGCCTTGGTGGAAAAGGCACTGGGACTAGAACTGAAAATAGAAAAGAAGCAGAAGAGAGATGTGTACGCAATGCTGGGAATGAGAAAGGAGGACGTGCTGACAAATGACGACATCAGCATTCAAGACATCCCTGATGCAGAAACCAGATTGCAGGCAAAACTGGTACACACGCTCTTTTCCAGCCAACGCTACAAAGCATTGATGCACCAAATCAGTGTGCCGGTACTGGAGAATGTGGTGGCTCATACCCTGCATGAAGTCGATTGGAACGGCTATGTGCGCAAAACCATCAACCAGGTGGCTAAAGCATTGGCTTTGGGAAGTACGCCAGCAGGTGGAGAGTCTTCAGCTTCCAAGGCCATAGAAAGGAAGAAGGCATCGCCCAAGGCCTCATTTATCGGCCAAGGAAGCATTTTGACTGCGCTCATCCAGGAGGCAGTAAAGGAGACATATAATGCAAAAGAAGGAGAAGGAGAAACGCGAGATAGGTCGTCCCCTCACCAAGACAAATAAGGATCCACCGACAGAACCGAGATCGAGGAAGAAGAGGAAGAACAGAAAAGCAATAAGAAGACCAAGAAACCCAATAAGAAAACAACCCAAAGGAAGAAAAAGGATGACAAAGGCTGCAAGAAGGAGAAAGAGGACTTGGAAAGTGCCAAAAAAGAATCCCTTAAGGAGGCCAAGGAGAGGGAGAAGAAGAAGAAACACGAAAAAAAAAAGGAAAAGGAGGAATTACAGAAGGCAAAGAAGGCGTCAAAACAGGAGGCTGAGGAGAGAAAAAAGAAGGAAAAGGAAGAAAAAGACAAAAAGGAGGAAGAACGCTGAAAAACAGAAGCGGAAAGGCAAAGAAAAGCTGCAGAGGAAGACGATGAACTAAGAAGAAAGGAGGAATAAGACCTGGCTGAGGCTACACGCCGGTCTATCAAACAACAAAACGGGGCAGATGAATTGGGGAATCTGAGCTCGCAAAGAGAAGAAGGGCCTAGTTCTAGACACAGGCACCGGAAATCATGCCGCCCACTGTCATTGAGGGCAAGGGCGAAGCCCCAATTCACCCGATTCCTCCCCTCATGGTACCTCCCATCGAACCAACCACCATCACCCCCAACATCCCGACCAGTGCCGATGTTTCAAATTTCATGGCATGGATGCAATACTTCATCAACAAAGAAATGGGCTAGGGACAAAGCACCGAAACTACGGCCATAGGGCAAAAGAGGCTAGCCAATGATGCAGAATCAAGGCAAGACCCTAAATGGCAGATGGTAGAAGCCTCGACATCACCAACCCACACAGCGATGATGCCATCAACTAACTACAACGAGTACATCGCCGAGCTACTCTCCCAATTGGAGAAAGCTAAGGAGGAACGAAAGATAGCTGTGGCTGAGTTGGCGGCTGAAAAGGAGTCAGTAGAGCTACCTTCCAACTCGATAAAACTAGAATGATAGCCATGCAACAAAGGGAGATCTCGGATCTCAAGCAAGAAGTGAAGGCTAAGGACGATAGGGAAGAGCACTGGAGGCAGCTACTAGACAATGAAACACAAGAACTTGTGAAAATGCAAAGATAACACAAGCTCCTGATCATGCAATATGAGGAGCTCATTGCAAAAACCACCAAAGTTGAAGTGCTTATGGCTGAGCTCAATGCTAGGGACGAGGAAAGAAAACAGAACATGGAGCAGCAGCAGAACGAGATCGAGTCCCTGACCGATCAGCTAAACTCCAAAAAAGAAGAACAGGAGAAATTGGTCAGCGAACGGGAAGACCAAGAACAAAGGCTCACAACCCTGGTTCTAAGGCAAGGAGAGAGCCTAGAAGAGATGAACAAGAGAGCAGAGGAGTGGGCCATGCAGAATGAAAGAAGGGCGAAGACACTCACATGGCGCCTTGCTCTGGTGGAAAAAGAGAAGATCATCGCAGAGAACAAGGCAGAAGCTGCCCAGGTGGCCTTTGGTGCCCAAAAAAAGGCCTTCCTCAACACAATCATGGACACCACCCACCCAGAGGAGGGAGAATCGTTGGAGGTGGCACAAAGAAGCTTAACATTGCACGCAGAGCCTTGCATGTAGGACTGCAAATGCCACCTCAACCTGCAGAGGTTAGACTGAGACTGGAAGAGCAAAGGAAATACCTACTGCTGGCCGGCCTAACCCCCCAGGAAATAAATGCCATGGGATTTGAAGAGGGAGCACAACAAGGAGACCAGCAGGGGGAGGAAGCAGAACTCAAATTCGACATGGGCAGATTCAGAGAGGATGTGATTCCACAACCCCCCTCGCTGCAGTCTCAAGAGCAATAGCAGGAGGACCCATCTGCGGAGAGACAAGCCACACTTAAAGAGAGACGCAGGAAGTTAGTCGAAGAAGCCAGGAAGCAGTTAAGGGCCAAGCTAGCCGTGCAACCATCCGCACCCCTCCCACCTTGCCCTGATAACATCCTAGCTGGATTCCACGCAGAGCTAGTGGTTTGGGAGAGACAAGAAAAAGAAAAGGATCCAGTACCCGCTTTCTCCTACCCAATAGCCTGCGGAGGGTCTTGCCGCTTAAGGTGATGGAGGAGGTGATCGCGATTGGTGGCCGACTAGGGCAAAAGTGGCTAGAAGAGAGAGAGAAGACCCCCACCTCTTGGGGTACTGAAGAGGCCGACTACTGCAAAATAAAGTTTTTGAAGTTCCACATATAGTACAGGGCTATAAAAGCCAACCCCTGTGGAGGAGGCGAGTATGTGACATTAGTATGCTCGCCTGGATGGCGTTTTGTAACACACTACCCTTCGAGAGGAACAACCCCACATACATGGCATTCCCTCAAAGGGTAGGTGTGGATTTTGATGCCACCCTCCACGGGCGTTACGACTTTCCTATTATCTATAACTCCAATGTAGTATCCTTCGAACATGTCCTCCTCTTTAACTCAGAAAGCCTAGATGACTCTATGTCGCGCTTCCTTGTAGATTTCTCTTCATGCCCCGACCCAGCTTTTGTAACTACATGTAACTACCTTAGATTACTTAAGCTATTACTTAAGCAGGACCCGACTCCACAAGAGCACGGCCTGCCTCCCCTCTTCTTTGACCCTAATGCCATTGATAGCTGCGCCATGGCTCGTCTCATGATGAGGGCTAGTCTCCTCCCCTCCTTTTGCCTAGCCCTCCTAGAAGACATGAATGACAGCCAGTTTACTAGGTGCAATCAGCCTTTTCTCTCCACCACCTCTCTCCACGTCCACATGAATTCGAAAGGATACATGCAAAGCTACCAATTTTTGAGCAAATCCATCCGACCTCCTTCCCCTCCTCATTCAGATGAAGAGAATTAGACCTTGGCTGTCATTCCACTACTGTAACTTCAAAAAAAAAGAAAAAAGAAAAAAAGAAAAGAGAAGAAAAGTAAAAGCGAAGAAAAGAACAACATGAAAGGAAAAGCACGAAAAACACTGTCCACTGATTGGACAACATAGCCCACTTGCAGAAGCACTTACCACCACATAAAGCACGATCACTGCACCTAGGGGTTCTCAAGTTAGGCGTGCCCGATGGCTTCGGTCGGCTGGCTCCACTCCTAACCCCCTAGCCCTTTTGCTCCCCCACTTCACGCTTAGGGTACATCAAGGGCAGGACATACCTAGGGAGGTAACACTCGCCTATGGTTAGACCTGTCACCCTAAGCCACTTGCACTGCACCTCCCTTGGCACAAATGGGATCCTCAAGTGTGGAACATCACCCACGCTTGCCTACGGTTAGACCCACCTCCCCATTCCACTAGTACGAGCACAATGCACTAACACAATGAGGTAGGCACTCCCCTTAGGAACAACACCGTACCTTCTCCTTTCAGGCATCACAAAAAGCAACAAACCACCAACTTCGGAGGCCCTCGTCAACCACGCAATACCCATTTGGCTTCTCCGACAAAAATCATTTCACAACTTCCACAAGCACCTGAGTCTTCAAGTAGCCCTCACCTTTACACCACTTGGCCAATTGCCTGCCAACCTACAACAACACAGAAGTGCCATGGGACTGGCACCCGTCTAGGAGGGGGTAATGTTAATCCCAAGTCGAGATGGTGGAAAAAGGAAGGAAAAAGCAGAAAAAAACATGGAAAAAGAGCAAAGACATGCAGGCGACCTCCAAAGCTAAGCTGGGGCAAAAAGCGCAATTTTAAATGAAAGACGCCTCAAAAAACTTGGAAAACTCTTGTAAAAGAGTGCCAGGCTCCCTCCTGTGCCAATTGTAAAATATTAGACGGGTGTAGGCTAGAGGCATAAGGCTAGAAGATGGAAATGAAAAAAGGACATTGCCACAATGGCCGGTCATATAAAAAAGGGATGGTTGCCCATGGGATTTTAGAGTTTGTATATATAAAGTTCAAAAAGTGAATGAGAGCTCATTCTTTGGTGTGTGGCTAACAAGAGCTCTCTTCTTCTTCTCTTCTCCTCATCTTCTTGCTTGTGTGTGCTCTTGAGAGAGGGAGTGTGAGAGTGAGAGGGAGTGAGTGTGTGAGAGTGAGGGATCAAGAGGGTGAAGCTCTTCACCATCTCCTCTTCTCTTCTTCTCTTCTCTTCTCTTTCCTCGCGTGCGCGGCTATGGAGGATGGAGCTTGGAGATGGAGGAGGCTTGAGGATGCTTGAGCTCGCATCTAGGATCGTGGAGCTACTGGGGTGTGCGAGGGAGGAGGCAACTCATATCGGCATCAAGGTAAGCTCACTACACTCATAGGATCGATGGCGCGTTGGCTAGGTGAGAGATAGCCATTAGAGCTCGCTTGAAACGCTTGAAGCAATAAGCAGTCCGTGGGTCTTGGCGGTTGAGCATGAGCTCCCACTACACAACCTTTGCCTATAAGATCAGGCACATGCCATGAGCAATCCCATAATACCGTGGGCACAAGAAATCAATGCCATACTGCTAACAAGAGGTCCAAAAGTTGGGAGAGAGAGCATGACTCTCATAATCCATCTGCAAGCACCTAGGTCTACCACCAATAGAAACCATAAACCTATCAAGCATAACTGCAACATCCTCAATCTGCATCAAGGGAAAAGCCCAAACACAGTGGGTAGCATGATCAACAAAGGTCACAAAGTACGATGCTCCACCAAGTGAATGGGAAGGCATAGGTCCATATACTACACAATGGACAAGATCTAGAGGAGCATGCCTCGTACGATTGCCATAAGCCAAGGGGGCTCTCCAAGGACCAAGAGTACAATCAGGGCAAGCATCAAGATCTGTAAGTGACATAGGAGGCAACAATGAGTCTAAACGATACAAGATCTCCATCTCTCTGTGGTGCATATGGCCTAGGCGATAATGCCATAACAATGCATGTGGTATCCAGATAACTGCAACCATAGAATCTCCCACATGAGAGACATGCACTGGGTAATGAGAACCAACTCTAGAACCTCTGGCCAAAACATGATAGATCTTCCATGACCTATCCTGAAGAGAAATAGTATATCCTGCATTATGCAATTGACTGACAGAAATCAAGCTCTTACTGAGCATGGGAACATGTAAAACATCCCTGAGTATAAGAGAAGTCCCATTAGGCAAAGCTAGGTGTATATCCCCTATACCAACAATAGCATAAGACTGCTCAAGGCCCAAATCAATACATTCATCAACCTCCATGTAAGAAGAGAACCATGCTCTATGAGGGGGGGGGGGTAACATGACAAGATGCCACAGAGTCCAAAAGCCAATCAAATGCATAGGCCTCTGATCACACTGAGCAGGTAAGCTATAGGGAAACAAGATGATATTAGTACATGCTCAACTGCATCATCATGGGTAACTGCATGTACCTCACCACTAGTAAGAGTGGTAACACCTACTGCATCTGCTGTATCTCTGGCTCTCTATTCATGTCAAGTCTATCTCTATCTCTGCTGCTCTCTAATCCGTCTAAAGCATTTTCTTTGAACATGCCTTAGCTTCCCACAATGGAAGCAAACAACATCTAAAGTAGAAGAACCTGTAGAAGACGACAAGGCATCCAAGTCATCATGAATAGGGCTATCCATAGCATCCACGGAGCTCAAGCATTCGAGGTCTATTCCAACGGAGGGAACCTGCTCATAAAGACAATCATCTGAAAGTACATCAGTGATAGAAGCATGCCGTAAAGACTCATGAAACCTCAACAGACGGGAGGACATAAAGGTATCAACCAAGGATGCAAAATCTCCCACATGAAGAAGAGTCGTAGCCAACTGCATGACATAACCAACCACAGTATGGTAAAGCATAAGACATCTGTCATAAGAGCATATGGTATTTAACCATGAAATCAGCTGATAACCATAATGGCAAACATGACTCTGCAGTACATTAGACCACATAGTAGCATCCAAGTCAATGCAAGACCGGTAAGTAGCATAAGATCCTGCAATAGTCAAGCTCCAGGAGAAGCCCAAGTATATGTACAACAATATCCAAATAAGTGGCTCTGTAAAGTACATGACAGTAGACAAAGTGCATAGCCATGTAAGTATCAAAAGCAACTGCTCTCTAACCTGTATGGGCAAAAGCAACCCAACTAGCATAGAAGCTAGGCAACATAGAAGCAACAAAGCCATAACTGCTAAACCCAAGCATTGTCAAGAATTCTAGTGATCAAGGAGTAGCCCGCAAAGAACCAAGCATCAATGAGCAATGAAATCTCAATAACCAACTACCAAGACAATGGAGCAAGCACTGCTCAAAACATGTATCTATATCCAAGTAAATCCAAGATCTATAATTGGGGCATTAAGGGCAAAATAGCATCCAAGCTGCATAAGTGATAAGCCAACCAAATTCAATATGCTCCACAAAATTCTCAAATGAAAGTCGATTTAGGCCAAACATCTGTCATATTGTAGCCGAACCCAAAAGCATTCACATCATATATCAGTCCCATAATGGGTAGCATGGGGCATAAACCTTGTCAAGTGAAATGCCAGCTGCAAAGAAAATGACAGTGAACCAAGAATTGAGCTCTAGTCTTTGCTCAAGAAGCATCTAGGAGCATAAACATCAAAGTGACATCATCCAAATACATCAGCATATCATCCCAAGTAGTCAGGAGCACCCGTAGACCATAGGCATAACCAAACTGGAGGTAAAATAACATGTCAACCAAGGTAGCATAAATCCCAACCAACAACGAAGTTTCCACATCCAAATCAAGGCTCAATAGCTCTCAAATAGCTTATCCGGGCATAAACCATGATGACCAAGCATCAATACATCCAACAGGACACCCAAATGTCAACAAAGAGCATTATGCATAAGCCGTCCCTGATAAAACCTTGCTGCCTAAACAATGTACAGTAGTAAATCCCTGCATAAATCGAGCTATGCAAGCTCAAACTAAGTCCCAAATCATCTCAAAACATTGGGCAAACATCCCCAAAGTATTTGGGCATCAAATACCAAGCTTCGGGAGCATCACATAAGTTATGAGCATGACATTTTCTTACTGTAGATCAACTCAGATCTATTACAAAAAAATTATGTGATCAGAATTTGGCAGATCTGACATCACCATTACATTCGAAGCATGCCAAAACCCCAAGTTAGACTCTTACCTTGCCTAAATCGAGTCCCGGATGCCCGAGATATGAGAAAAAATAGGATTTTTGAGCCAGATTTTGAAACAGGTGCAAAAAAAACGTGAGTTGCTACTGTGGGGCCTATTGGTTATGCTGAGAATAAGGGGGCAAATGGGGGCATACAAGGTGCCCAATGAAGCCAAGGAACACCTGAAAAGAGCCTATGAGGGTCGGGGAGAGGCGGGAGATGAAATCTTACCTCGTGGGGAAGAAGCCATGGCTAGCATTGAAGCTCCAAGCTCTAGGTCTTCAATCTGGGCTGAAGTAATGCCGGGCCAAGCTCCACAATCAAGCTTTGATCCAAAGCTTTGATACGAGTTGAAGGGGATGCAATGGCAGTGGAGAAGGGGAAGAGGAAGATGCGGGAGAGAAGAGCACACACAATGTAGGTGCTGTCCAACTGAACTGACAGCCTTATTGCACTATCTTATTATATATGAATAAAGAATGGGCGGTCACAGTGTACACGGGCAGGCCCAAAGGACTTTTACCCCAACAACGAGGATATTTATATGTAGCAACCTAAGGACTTTGTAAAACAAGGCAGGGAACACCTAGTGTGCAAATTAAAGAAGAGTCTTTATGAACAAAGGGCACTTAAGGAATGGTATCATAAGTTTGATAATTTCACGCATTCACACGGATATTCTTGTAGTGATATGAATCCCTATCTATACATGAAGAGGGCATGTGAAGGTAGCTTTATTATCTTGGTACTTTTTGTTGATGACATGCTTATTGCTGGGAGTGCTCATGTTGAGCTCGATGCTTTAAGACATAGCTCAAGAAGAGCTTTAAGATGAAGGATATGGGGCAAGCCTCACATATACTTGATATGCACATTATACACAATCGCTCTAAGAGACTTTTCTACTTGTCCTAGAGGAAGAACATTTTTCATAGAGTACTTGAGCGATTCCATATGCAGGATGGTAAGCCTATTGGTTGTCTATTACCTTCTCATGTGAACATTAGTCGATTAAATTATCCCTAATCAATTTATGAGAGGGCCAAGATGGCCAAGATCTTGTATGAATTCGCAACAGATAGTTTAATCTATGCCATGATAGCCACTCAACTTGACATAGCATTTACAGTGGGAGTTGTAGTAGGTTATATGGCTACTCTTGGCAAGTGACATTGGGACACTGTGAAGGGTATCATGAGGTACCTCAAAGAAACTGCAAATATGTGCATTTGCTATGGTAGCTAGGATTGATACATATTATGGAGGACATGCAAACAATAGGAAGTCCACCTCAGAGTATGCCTTTACCTTTGCTTGAGATGTTATCTCTTGGATGCCCAAGGTAGAAGGCCCTATGGTTAGGTCGTCTAATTTGTAGAGCTTAGTATGATAATGACTCTTACACTGCATTTAGATTCAATAAGTGCCATCCAATTGGCCTATAATCCAGTCTTTCATGCAAACACAAAGCACATTGAGATGTGCTATCACTTACTGAGCTTATTAACATTAAAATAAATACAAATCCTATAGATCTACTCAGTAGAGGTCCCAATGGAAGGTTATGCCTTCCTTAGGAAGATGATGGGTGTAGTATAAGATGACATCTATTTCTCATCCTATTGTACTTCTATGTACACTTTGTAATGTCACTTTTTTCTTATTTTCTCCACACTTAGGTACATTCACCTTTAAGTGGGAGGTTGTTGGGTTTAAAGGCTACCTATGCCTAGCCACATACATTATACACTACACCCACACACTTGTACACTACAGGTGCTGGGCATCCATCCTTGTCACCTTATTCTTTATTCTTTTAGTGGCAATATATTAAGAGAATGGTAGGTCACACATTATGACTATTAGAGTTCCAACACGTTGATCTCTCTCTTCTTGCTTGGACCTTTATAGCTCTTCCTTTTGCTCATGCTTTCACTTCCACTTCACTTTTTAATCAACTATTTGTTATGCCTTGTATATCAACCTTAAATTGATTTCTAGTAATAAAATATTTTATCATTAAGAAATGAAAGGCCCAATGACTAGAGAGAGATCCAATTGTTGATTCTTATAACATTGATAAACGTATCATATAAAAAGTACCATAAAATGTAAAAACCAAACACTCCAAAACACAAGAACAACGAGATATTTAGAAAATCACCATATCTTATAGCAAAAAATAAATATGAAAAAATATATTGTGGTAAAAATCCATGAATAAAACACAACCCTTTTCTATTCAATCTATAAATAACTGCTTTATATGAGACTCTTCTATATGAAAAAAAATATTTTAAAAATCCCTTATGTTGAATCCACATGATACACACATATATTTATGAGCGACCTCCCCTGAGGGATATATGGTGTTTTACATTATAGAAATTTAGTATTAGATTTTACACAAACACAAAATGTTCATGTAAGTGTAATTAATTAGGGTTAATCTATTCAACTTGGTGAAAAGAAAGAATCATATGAAACTTCAAGAAAAAAAAGCAAATGAAATAGAATCAAATTGGCATATAAGAAAAAGTAATGTTGTTTCATCTATGTAATTTAAGATGTGGTTTGTGCTGGAAATTTTAAGTCCTACATATAAGAATGCATTTATAAAAGAATCTCATGTTTATGCATTGGGAAAATGCAATGTTTATCAAAAGATTCAAAATGCAGACAAAAAATGAAGTGTTTGTTCTAGATATTAATTGTCATTGTATACTTTTAGATGTTCTTAAAAAATAAATGTGGAAAACTAAGCCACATCTTGTAATATGATTAACATAAAAAATGGGTCCTTGTTTGTAACTTTTTAAAATTTAGATACTTCTTGTATACGACATATAACAAGTATAAATACACTTGTTCATTTTATATGCTTTCTATATAAGACATATAGAAATTGTAAATTTACTTATTATTTGATTGATTATGTGTTATAATGAAAATATGACAAACAAAAAAGTTGATTTTTAGTTTGAATATTAATGTATGTATTTAAAATATTTATATGTTGTCAGAGAGAGAACTAGGGAGAGAAGAAGAGGAGAGAGAAAGACTGCAGAGGAGAGAGAAAGACTAGAATTGGAGAGAGAAAGACAGGAAAGGTGAAGAAGCCATGGAAGCTTGGAGCAAGAAGGGAGAGAAAGACTGTAATTGTATTGATATGTCAAAAAGATGTGAAAAATTACAACTTCTCTCCTTATATACCAATGTCAGTGTGACATGGCATATTATTAACATTCTAAGTATTCCCAGCTTCTTACAATCCATCCCTTCCCAAAAGTTTTTGTCCCCAAAAACAAAACTAGAAAGAGCTAAAGAAAAGATGGATAGAACAGAGTACTACTCTGTTTTACAGCTTAACAAATAGGGAATGAGTGAAGAATTTATCATTACAAGGGCTGAATTTGAAGTACGAAAAGTGGACCCTGCTATATACATGATTTGAAGAACCTTAGAAGCCATTGGAGCCATAGAATCTTCAACAAATAGTTCCAGAAGAAAGTAGACAGCTTGCTGGAATAACAGTCCCTGCTGGACCAAATCAGCCATAACTTTTGATAGAAGTGTCCAAATGAAGTGTACCACATATCAAAACGAAGCTCTTGAAGAGTACTTTAAGCTCATGTAGATAGCTCAATTCTGAAAATGAAGTACGACAAAAACTGTTCTAAAACAGCGTGCTGTCCTGAACCAGTCTGCACCAATACTAGCTCCATAAGCAATAGGCTTCAGCCACTAATGTATCCTTCAAGTATGGATACTCATCCAATATTGAATCAGGTCTCCAAGAAGCCTCTTCAGAGGGTAAACCTCTCCATTTAATCAAATATTCCACAATAGAACGTGATCGAAGCTTCTTTTCACGCTGACCTATAACAGCCTCTGGGATGTACTGAACAATACCATCTTCATCAATAGGTGGCAGCTCATCAACTAAATCCACTGGATCACCATAATAGGGCTTGAGCTGACTAACATGGAAGACGTTATGAATCTTTGTAGAAGAGGGAAGCTCTAGTCTGTAAGCCAAATCTCCAATCCGCTTAAGGATCCTGTAAGGGCCATAGAATCTGTGGGCAAGCTTATTACTGGATCCATATTTCAATGTAGAATACTTGGATTTGGGCACCTTCAACAAAACCAGCTCTCCTTCCTGGAACTCTAAAGGCCTCCTCTTCTCATCAGCATACATCTTCATCTGATCTTGAGCCTTCCTTAGATTCACCTTGCATTGCTGAAGAAGGGTCTGCATTCTATCCAACTCTTCCTTCCCATGAGGGTTGATCTTTTCGTTAAAAATGACTGTGGGTAGGGGCACCTTGTAACCATACAAAGCCTCAAAGGGTGAAACTCCTATGCTCGCATGAGTGGAATTATTATAAGCAAACTCAGCCAGGTGTAACCAAGAATCCCATGAGGTTTGGACATCATAGCAAAAATGGCGAAGATAAGTCTCCAACCATTTATTAACTCTCTCTGTCTGTCCATCAGTTTGGGGATGATAAGCCGTAGATGGAGCCAACTTGGTACCCATAGATGTAAATACCGCTTGCCAAAAGTTACTCATAAACTTTGAGTCCCTATCATGGACAATCACCTGCGGTAATCCATGCAATCTGAAAATATGCTCCATAAACTGGTTGGCCACCTGAGAAGCAGTAAACTGAATTTTTGTTGGGATAAAATGAGCTGCTTTGGTGAGTCTGTCAACCACCACATAAATGCTATTCCACCCCTTCTTGGTAGTAGGTAAGCCAGTGATAAAGTCCATAGTAATATGAGTCCATTTACCCGTAGGAATAGGCAATGGCTGCAATAAACCTCCTGGCTTATGGGTGCTATCCTTATTTTGCTGACAAGGCATACACTTCATAACGAAGTCCTTGACATCTTTCCACAGTCCTTTCCAATAAAAGCTCTTGCTGATCCTGTCATAAGTCTTGAAAACTCCCAAGTGTCCAGCTAAAGGCGAAGAATGCATCTCCTCCATAATTTTTCGCTTGAAGGAAGAAGTAGAAGGAATAACAATCTTGCCCTTCCACCAAATAAGACCATTTTTAAGCTGGTAGTGCGAGTTTTCTTCCATGAGACCTTGCTGTAATTTCTGAAAGATTTGGCTGAATTCCTCATCTAAGAGATATGCCTCTTGTAGCTCTTCAATCCAATCACTATGTAATTCCGTCATGGCTGATACTTTGCAGGCCCACATACGAGAGAGAGAATCAGCCACTATGTTATCTTTGCCCCTTGTATGAGTGATGTCAAAGTCATAATTTTGTAATGTTGCTACCCATCGTCGTTGCTTTGGAGTAAGATTTGACTGAGTAAGGAAATACTTGAGTACGCGATGATCACTATGCACTCTGAATCGGCTGCCATATAAGTAATGGTGCCATTTCTTGATTGCATGCAGAATAGCCAACATTTCCTGATCATAAACATTCATGGCATCTCCTTATCAGTAAGCTTACGGCTTTCAAATGCAATTACTCCATGCTCCTGAAGCAAAACAGCCCCAATGCCACGGCCACTAGCATCACATTGTATAGTAAACTCTTTAGAGAAATCCGGGCATACAAGAATAGGAGCGGAGGTAAGTAATTCCTTTAACTGGTTGAAGCTGCTATCTGCAAGAGAATCCCAAAAGAAAGCCTCTTTCTTCAACCTGTCAGTTAAAGGGGCTGCAATTGCCGCATAATGCTTTATAAATCTGCGATAGAATGAAGATAGACCAAGAAATCCTCTAAGAGAGGTAGTAGTAGTAGGCGTTGGCCAATCTTTTATGCATTGCACCTTCTTGGGATCAGCCTGTATTCCTTTTTCACTGACTATATGTCCCAAGTATTCCACTTCAGTCTGCATGAAAGAACACTTCTTCTCCTTAGCAAAAAGCCTATGATGTCTCAACACATCAAAAACCTTCCTCATATGCGACAAATGATCCTGAAAAGTCTTGCTGTAGATCAAAATGTCATCGAAGAATACCAAGACAAACTGAAAGAGGAAAGGTTGTAGAATCTTATTCATCAGGCTTTGAAAGGTAGCTGGAGCGTTTGTAAGGCCGAATGGCATCACCAAGAAATGGTAAAGCCCACGATCAGTCCTAAAAGCAGTCTTGACCTCATCACCCTCTCTCATGCGAATCTGATGATACCCTGATCTCAAATCAATCTTCGTGAAGAATCGAGCCCCCTTAAGCTCATCAAGCAAATCATCTATCCTGGGTATAGGATACCTGTTCTTCACTGTTATCTTGTTAAGATCCCTGTAGTCAATGCACATTCTGAAAGATCCATCTTTCTTTTTGACTAACAGGACTGGGGATGCATACGGTGAAGAACTTGGTTCAATGAATCCCATTTCAAGAAGCTCTTTGATTTGCTTGGCTACTTCCTCTCGTTCGCATTTTGATAGTCTGTAAGGTGGCTTATTGATCGTCTTTGAGTTGGGTTCCAAATCAATGGGGTGATCCACCGCTCTCTTAGGAGGCAATGAAGTAGGTACTTCAAATAGATCTCTGTACTCCTCAAGAAGAGCTGTCAAGGCTGGATGGTTTGCTGAATTTTTGGGCTGATCCTGTGTTTCTTTGTTCAAATGCAATACAAATATCTGTGAGCGCTTCTTGTACTCTTTCTTGAGTTGTTGAATGGTGATAAGCTGAAAATCAGATTTACTAGGGATCCCCCGTAAACGGATGAGCTGTCCATTGGAGAAAAACTCCATATATAACTGTGAGAAATCCATAGTAATCCTGCCTAAGGTCATCAACCAGTCACAACCAAGTACAATATCTATGGGCCCCATTTCCAAAGTGATCAGGTTTACTTTGACTTCAAAATTTTCAGCCATCTGCAAAGAAACCTGTGGACAAATCTGTGTGCTGATTTCCTCTTCACCATTAGCCACTTGTACTCTAATGGGCTGCTGTAAGTCGGTGGGAACACAATTCAACTTGTACAAAATGGATTTATTGACAAAACTGTGGGTACTGCCACTATCTATCAGGATGAACACTGGCTTTCCACATATGCTTCCCTTCATACGAAGTGTATTAGGGTTCTTAGATCCCGTCCAAGCATCCATAGAGATAGAACAATTAGTGGCAGCAGGCAACTCATTACAAAATCCACCAGGATCAAATGGGATATCACCGCCTGGATCAAAAGGAAAAGAGTCAGATGGATCATAGAAGTACTCATGTCCACCATCATCCTCGAAATCTTCATTTTCAGCATTGATTGGGACTGTATTAACTTCATCTATGTCATTTTCAAGGTCCTCAAGAACTAGCATACTCTGAATTTTTGGCTTGGCATTTTTGTATACACACTTTGAAGCATGGTCAGGAGTATACTTTTCTCCACACTTGAAGCATAAGCCTTTGTCCTTTCTTTCCTTGTAAAGATCCATGGGAATATTTCTAGAATTTGTATTGGCTGAAGTAGACTTAGGCTTATTGTCACCTTGCTTAAATTCAACCTTTGGACTGTTTGCTGTCCTGAAATTGCCTTGAAGCCTAGAAGCATTAAATGGGGGATAAGTTGGTATCCGTAAGCTCCCACTAGGCATATGGTTGCTGCCATAATTGTTACCAACTTGCCCTTGCTTTAAAACAGTCCTTGGCTGTCCATAACTTGGCTGAAATGAAGATTCTTTCCTATACTTCCTTCCAAAGCGCTCTGCAAGCTCAATAGCCTTGAAAAGTGAAGTAGGATTTTGCGCCATAACATCAGCTGACAAGGATGGTTCCAAACCATACATGAACTTGTGTAACTTGGCCTCATCACTGATGTTTTCCACATACATGGTCAAGTTAAGGAATTGGTTTGTATAATCTCTTACACTTAGGCTCCTTTGTTCCAAGTTGTACCATCTTCGTTCTAACTTCTCTTTCTCAAGAGGTGAAACAAAGACTTCAGCCATAAGTGCCTTGAAAGCTTCCCAATTCTCAATAAGTACATTCTCTTTCTTGATATACCTCCACCAAGTGTGAGCAAATCCTTCTAAGTGGAGGGAGGCAAAATGTATCTTCATGTCATCAGTTTTAGGAAATATGTCAAAATAAGACTCCATCTTAGAAGTCCATTCCTCTAATTCTGATGGTGAAGATGACTGGCCATTGAATTTGGATAAAACAATTTTATCCTTGAATTCTCTATCATGGAAAGGTTGCTGTCCCAAAACTGGCTGATCGGAATTTCTAAGTACAGAACCCCCAAAATGAGATTGAAATCTTCCAACAGGTGGCTGAGAATTACCCTGTAATCTTCCTGTTGGTAAAGCACCCCTAGAATGCTGAGTATGCAGTCCAAAAGCTTGAGTATTGGCGCCGTTCAAACTGCCCAAATAGTCATCATGCCTTTGTGAAGCTTCTCCCACTTCATATTGACTATTGGGTATGCCTCTTCTTCCTATTATCCCATCCCCATAACCATTTTGGTTGGATGGCTGAAGTGGAACTGAGGGGTCACTATTTGAACAAGCCTTCTCATTTGCTTCTTTTGATCCCTTTTGTGACTGCATGAGTTGAGAAAATTGTGCCATAAGTTGGGCATTAGATTCTACCAACTTATCAATGGAAGCCTTGGTTTGGGTAGTTGATTCCATCAACTTATCAAGCGTAGACTTCGTTTGTCCATGAGATAAAACCATTTGTTCCATTGTAGACTTTGTTTGACCAAATGATAAAATCATATGCTCCATTACTGACAAAATAGCTTCATGACGTTCCTTATGTCTTAGTTCATGGGCACACAAAGCGTCATTGAGAATACTAATCTCTCCTTGTTGAGGCTCTTCAGGGTTCTCTTGAAGTGTGCTTTCCATCATAGAATCCCTGATTTGCTGTGCATAATCCTCCTGGACCTTATTTTTGCCTTTATGCCCTGCCATACTAGTGCAGTCCTGCAGTACCCCCTGTCAGTAAAACGGCTATAACTTTGGCTAGAAAACTCCGATTGCAAAACTTTTTTGTGCGAATCGAAGCTTACAATGCCCTCTTCGAGATGAGCTATAGCACGCTATAACAGGTTTAGGACAGAAAATTCTGTAACTGACTTTCAGAGTCTGAACTGTCCAGTCCTGCACCCTGTTTAGACCTGTAAGTGCCCTGTTTTGACCCTGTAATGCAAGAAAGTAACCTCCAAAGGCTACCAAACCCTGCAAAGGGGTATATAGGACCTGTGGGTACCCTGTAGTACCTGCACCTGTACTTCAGTATCAAAGGGTGTACCTGTATCCACCTGTAAATACCCTGTGGGTAACCTGAAAATGCCCTGTTTTACCCTGTTTTACTCCAATAGGTACTTGAGTCGTTGGAAAGTCTTCAATCTTCAATTCTCCACTCGCTGTACCTGTGTGAGGGATAAAACGGCAGGACGGGCTCCCTACACGGGCTCCGAATCACCGGGAGGTGGGCAAAGTTCCCCCCGGGTCGGTTGGTTGCACCCCTTCGGGATCTTCGATAGTGAGGGAGGGTCACCTCTCTTTTGTCCCACTATCTCCCCCGGCATCCACCTTTTTCCTCGGTGGGAATATCAACATGGCAGAGGCTAGTGTACTAAGCAATCAGCATGATATGCATTTGGAAAATATTCATTCAGCCTTTCATGAGATGCAATTGATTGAGATAAAAGAACTTGAGATGGGAGAAGGGTTTTACCTATGCAATTCAGTGACTCACTGATTGCTAGTACTTACCCTTTACAATTTTCCAATTTAGGCAAAAGAGAATCAACCAATCAATTGGATTAGGGTAAGCAAAGGAATCAATCAATGTATTCAGTCCATAGGATTCAAATGTTATGCTGAAATCTCAAATTAAGGCCCTTCATTCACTGATTGAAGCTAATATGCATTAAGCAAGCATTGCATTCATGAATAGATGAATTCAAGCAAAGGTTGGCTGAGAATTTGATGAAAATGTTCAATTCTTTAATCTCTCAGTCAAATGGCTTAAGCTCAGCAATTGGATTAATGAGAGAGATTAAAAATTGAAGAGAAATACCTTGACATGGCTGAAAATAACTTGCCAAATGCTTGATAGGGCTCCCGGTTGTCCAATGTTAGCAAAATAATCCAAGAAGCTTGCTTATCTGATGGTAGAGACCAATCTTGAAGCTTCAAATGCTTGAAATTGAAGCATTAAACCCGTTTCCCCCAAATTTTTGCTCCATAGAAGCTCTTGATCTTCAATCTTAAGCCATCCCGTGCTTAATCCTTGCAATTTGTTGAAGAATCCTTGCTGAAATGATTCCACGGGCCAAAAGGATGAAGAATCTTCAAGAAATTGTCAAGAAATGGAAGCTTGGGCTGAAGCTTTCATGGCTGCCCATGGACTGTTCATGTAAAGTTCAAGAGATGCTGAAGAATCATGAAAGGGAGCTGAATCCTCCCTTGTTTGCTGAAGATTTTACTTGCCAAGGGATCAGGGAGAGTGCCAAGGGCTGATGAGGAAGCAACCTGAGCAGGATGCAGGCTGGAATCAGCCCGAAAATTGCGCCGCAATTTTCGGGGCTGTTTCCTGCTCCATGGCTGAGAAAAGATTGAGCAATCCTATGCTCTTTCTGAAGGTCTTGAACTGAGGAATCATTTCCATGTGGTACTTGACCAAGAAACTCAGGGATAAGAGAGATATGAACTGATCTTCAGGGCTGATCTTCCATGAAACCTGCAGGAAACTCTAGGAAAGGGGAAAGAGGAACCCCTCTTTTGAAAGTAACCACAGTTTGTTCTCAAACTAAGCCCGGTTAACCATTCTTTACCCTAGTTACCTCCATTTTTGCATAAAATTTGATGACGTCCAGCCATTTAAGCCTTTACCCGCCATATCTGACCTTGAATATCTCCAGATGTAGTCATTGCTAACTGTAGTTGTCCTGCAGCACTCCACTAGTCACTGTCTTGTACCATTTTTGTCTGAAATTGGTTTTGAAATAGGAAAATGAGAGTGAAAATGGAAGAAAATAATGGATCAAAGACTGAAGCTCTGATACCACTTGTCAAAGAGAGAACTAGGGAGAGAAGAAGAGGAGAGAGAAAGACTGCAGAGGAGAGAGAAAGACTAGAATTGGAGAGAGAAAGACAGGAAAGGTGAAGAAGCCATGGAAGCTTGGAGCAAGAAGGGAGAGAAAGACTGTAATTGTATTGATATGTCAAAAAGATGTGAAAAATTACAACTTCTCTCCTTATATACCAGTGTCAGTGTGACATGGCATATTATTAACATTCTAAGTATTCCCAGCTTCTTACATATGTATATAAATTTATTAAATTATATAATTATAATTATATGGATGTATCTTGTAATTATTATATAGTTTTATTTTTTTATATTATATTATAATTATGAATGTGAAATAAAATTAAGAGTTATTTTTAATTCATAATTATTATTATTTATTTTTATTATAATAATAATAATATTATTATGTAATTCATAATTTTTAGTTCATTATTATTTTATTTTTTTATATTATATGGTAATTATGAATGTGAAAAAAAAATAAGAGTTATTTTTTTCTAATTATTTTATAATTTTTTGGTTTTTGGATTCATTATTTATTATATATATATAATTAAACATATTTAGAAAATAATAATAATTATTGATTATATATATATATATTAGATGTTTTTTAGTAGTTAAAAGAAATTCATATTTTTAAATTAAGAATTTACATCGTTGAATTATGATTGAATTGGAATATAAAATCATTTTTTATAGTAAATATAAAAAACCAATCAATTAAAGATGTGAAAGTACCAATACAAGGATTTGTAAGTACATTTTATATATTGAGATACTAATAGTTTTTTAAATGTGATATTAATAATTCAACTGTTGTAAAATATATTTTCAAGTTTTTTTCACTCAAGTATATTCACACACAAAAGTGTACATGTCTTTGATTGTATTGATGAAGATGAACCACAAGTGAATCATACACCTAAATGTTATATAAAAAGTAAAGAAAATGATATATTGATAATATCTCCATTGGAAGTACACTTAATGAAAAATGTTGATAGTCTTAGTAAGTACATAACTCTTGATGATGATGATATTACAATCATTTGCGCTTTAGATAATAATGTCTTAAGCATGTGCAATATAAGACAAAAAATTCAAAATGGTTCTTTTTTTGGAATAATTTTAGTAAAATATGGTAAATATGGCATTCTAGTCCCAGTTAATTATTCAAAACAACTTAATTTTTTATCTCATATATATACAGATTTTGTAGACACTATCAACTTGAATAATTGCATATAAATCTACAATTTTGGGATTTATCCTTTTAAATAGCAAATATATCATGGAACAAGTGAATATAATTTATCTATCAAGCCATTGACAAAGATATAACATGTTACTAAAATTAATAATTTTTCATTGCTATGAGAAACTGTAGAAACATTATAGCACTATGTTTTCTAGATAATGAAAATAACAAATGTCCAACAACAATATTTGTTGTCATAATTTTATCTCTACAAAAATAAACAAGTACTTATAGATTAATCAATGTTTTCCATAATGGTAAATGTATAAACTAATATTTCTATAATATTTCAAAAATTAAAGTTAAATAAATGCATTTTAACTTTTTAGCCTTTTTAATATATACATGCATATTTTTGGAAACCAAAATAATATGATTTAAAAAAAATGGACATCTTTCTTAAAGTTTCATGAAGCATATTATATATTTTGAAATGTGAAAGCATATAAGTACACATTGTTATATGCTTTAACTTTAAGCATTTGGGATGATAGTATTGTGACAATTATTTTTAGCCCACAAACTTTGGCTCATTTGAAAAACTTTGAGACAAATATCAAGAACAATATGACTCCTAAAAATCTTACTATTGCTTAAATTTTTTTCCTCTACATTTTTAAAATATATAAAATTTGGACTTTATATATATATATTATTATACATGTGATTGGAATTATGTCATTTGAGATCGATGGTATAGTATATGAGATGTTCTAACTGTAAAAGTGATCAATATCTAAAGGAGCAACATTTTGTGATACCTCTAGAATGGAACAAAAAAAATCACCATTAAGCTTATGAATGAGTATCAAAGGAATTATTGAAGATGGAATAATAATAATAATAGTATAAGCACTATAGTGACAACAACATTGGTACATGAACTATTTGCTTCAAAAGTATGGACTTAGTCAAATTATATCTTCTTCAAACAAGAGAAAGACTTTACCAGTTTCGTATGCTTGGCTATTTGAAGTTAAAGATGGGAAGCTAATAGCATTCTCAAAGAGTAAATAGTATATGAAAAAAGCAAAAAACCAATCTATTGAAATGTTACACCACTCAAACTCATCTATATGAATAAAACATGAGTTTATATATATATATATATATATATATATATATATAAACATAACATCTCAAAAAATTTCTACATGTACAATAGAGTGCAATACAATTTGTGGTTATTTTAAGAAAATAAAAAGGAAATTTGAGAAAGTAAACAATATAGAAATATATGTTATATTTTACTTGTTAGATTACATAGATCATATTTTATTATTCCAATATGATATTTGATTATATATCATATGCATTCGCAGATAAAATAATAGTTTGAGAAAATACTTTGTTATATATTTTCTAAATAGTTTACATCCAAACGATCAAATTCTAGATGCATATGCCTAAAAAGCAAGTTTATGTAAAGAAAATGATATTTCAATTTTATATATTGCAAGATACATTGGTATAACACACATAGATCCAAACATTAAATAGTTACTAGATGATTTTATATTGTAATATTTATGAAAATTTTAGACATTATATATAACATTTACAAAATTTGAGAATAAAAAAAGATCAATGATACAATATAGATGTTATAAAGGGTGTATAATTATAGCTTATAATTTCATTTTAAATTAAAAATATCTAACATTATGAGTAATTATATGAAAAAAAAAGAATTTTAAACATTCTTAAAAAATAAATCTTGAAGTATTATTGGCAAAATATCAAAACAACATCATACATAATATGTAAAGGTATATATATTGACATTTTTATTACATTCAATATGTGCACACGCGTGCACACACACACACACAAAATCAAACAAGATAAATAATGAAAAATATTACAATTTTTTATTTTTAATGATAAAAAGAAAACATACGCACTTCAAAACATGCCATTAACTCAACTTATAAAAATATATTAAGAGCAACTTTTATCTACAAATAATATGGTAAAATCATATTGCAAGAGAATAAACGATATTCCAAATAGAAGAGGCATTAGTTTTGATATTATAATTGTTTTTAAAAATATATTTCTCATAAATAAATGTATTGAGAAATTGTAAAAAATTGTAATAAAGAAATTAATAAGCATACAAAGTAATATATATGTAATCATTGTAATTATGCAATTTAGAAAATATCAACATTTCTTTGTCCAACTAATATAAAATTAAATAATGGTATCATAAAAATAAAAAATCTAAATCAAATTGAAGAAATAGTAATTGCATCATGACTAGGATTCATACAAAATCACGAACTTCATTATAATCAACTATATGGTATTCATGGCTCAATAATTAATGTATTTGCAAATACAAGTAAAATGCAATATATTTTATCAAGAATATTAAATAATAAATCTATTTTAATAATAATAATAAAATAAAAATTGAATATAACAATGTTTTTGTAATAGCTAACGTTTGACCTAACCAACTAGCGTATGCTTGAAAGATATTTAATTTAGTATTTAATATAAAAAAATGAAATAAATATTAATAATGATGTATTTATTTATATTTATATATGGAACAAAATAAAAATGTATTAAAAATAATTTAGAAGTAAAAAACATAAGTAGCAATGATATTGAAGAATATGAAGATGTCGATACTATTAAAACTAATAGCCTAGCACATAATATTCTAATATTTAAAGAAATCATGAAATATGAAACTAAATGTTGACTTCTAGCACCATATGAAAAAAATAACACTCTATCTAGATTATTAAGAATTACAATTTCCAATACAAGTTCTTGGTAAACAAAGATTTAAATTTAGAATTTGATTTTCATACTATAAATAAGCTAAATAGGAAGTTTCACATTACAAACAAGGACTTTCATGGCATATACCAAATTTTTTTGTTAAGGCATTAAATATATTTACAAGAAAAGTTATTGATTTAATATAGCTAAAAATACAGAAAATTACATTGAATGGTAATTGGTTAACAACTAATGATCTTCAAAATAATGAAAATATAGAAAGAATATAAAAATAAAACATTGGATTTGAAGACTTCAAAAAACTTTAAACATCATCACATTATAAGATATCACTTTAAAAAAAAGACTATACTTTTTTATCATAAATCTATTTATTTGAAAAATTTACTAAAAAATATAAGTCCATAATTGGACTAGTATAGGATTATTATTTTTTTCAAAATAAAGAAAGTCAACATCACCATAAATTAATAAGGATGAAAGAAGCACCAATATTATTTGTGATTTTAATTAATTACCTTGTAATATTGAATTGATATATACTCATAGATATATTTATACATTAGTATTTAAAAAAAAGGAAAAATATAAATTTATTTTCTCATGTTTACTTATGAAGAAAATAGAAAATAAAAAAAATTATAATGATAAAAAATTCAATTATGTTGTTATAAATTAAGATATTATGAAATTATAAATAAAGTAAAATGAAAAATATAAATTTATTTTCTCATGTTTACTTATGAAGAAAATAAAAAATAAAAAAAGCTATAATTATAAAAAATTCAACTATGTTGTTATAAATTAAGATATTACGAAATTATAAATAAAGTAAAACCTTTAAGTACAAATAATGATATAAGCTTTGAACAATAGGTTAAAATTATAAGATGTAATAAAATATATTGCGTACTAGCTATAAGAGTTTCCATACAGAAATATTAAAAAAAACAATAAACTAAAGATATATACAAATTCATGACATCAAGAAATTAATGTGCTTTGATATGCAAATATAGATATATAATATATTCTAAATCTATATGGTATTGCCTATTATTGCTCTTCTTACTAAACAAAAAATGATAATGCATTAAGTAGCATAACACTCAAAAAAAGTATTAATAAACACATCAATAAAGAAATTAAGTTTATGAAATGTTAAAATATATTTAAAAATATTTTATGAAGAAAAAATCATTTAAAAATTAGCTAGTAATATAATATTAAATTAATTACATTTATCTCAAGAAAGTAAATGTTTTATTTTTATAAGTATATCTCCTTTTGAACAAGAAAGTTATATTTTAGAATGTAACCTTTTTTTTTACAAATTTTACCATCTAATTCCACAAATATAATATATGAATTAGTTATAGATAAGCCCCTAAAACACATATGTATCGTTGAATTAACATATTTATAAAAGATAGTAAATAATAAATATATAAATTTAAAAAAGAGAAAATAATATGATTAACTAAATATAAAAAATATTAAGATTTATAATTTTTTTATAAAAAACATAAAACACTATTTATTCCTTTTAAGAATAATGAATATAAAGAGTTATAATAGCATTAAAATGGTTAAAATGCATATAACTATAACAAATAATTGATGTTAACAACTGATATAACTATAACACACTAGTTATGAAGATGAAGAAATTGAGAAATTTGATTCAAATATATATAAGAAAATTAAATTACAAAATTTCAAAAGTCATGATATTTTAATAGACGTTCAAACATTCCCTTTAGATTAGAATTTTAAAAACAGAACCCTAAGATATAGATACCTCATTTACTCAATAATTATATTTATTTCAATAAATTAAGATCATTAAAAAATGAATGAATGATATTAGATGATAAAATTTATAAAAACATTGCGATCCAATACCAATGTTTGTAGCGACGTAATTAGTCTATGGAAAATTTGCCCTATTGTTGCTATTAGTGTCACCATAAAACATATGGCGATGCCTATACCGATGCTAATGGTGATGAACATATCGATGATTGTAATAAAATAGAGACACTAAAAGGGATGATTGCAATAAAATTTGTGATGCTAATAGCAAAAATTTTAGACAAAAAGAGAAAGGGTGGAAGGGCTGCATACAAGCAGCCTTGTCACCCTTCCAGCCACATAGACTAAATATTTTTCCACATTGCATTTACAACCAAACATACATATAAGTTTCAAAGATTGTACATCGTAATTCAATAGATTATAAACCCCTTTGCCAAAAGCAAGTAATCCATTGAATGTCTAAAAAAGAACAATGATAACATGGCTGATATAGTACTACAATGATTGATAGGATAGAATAACAATAGGAAAAAAGTCTCTATAAAAATCACTCAATGTGAGCCACATACAAAAGGATGCTATCACATATTCCTTGCTAGCCTCCTTTAGTATGTTTTCTAGTAATCCAATACATTGTACCTAAAGACATTTTGGCACAACTCGCGCGTTTGTGCTATGAGTCTCTTCCCCTCATCATTCACATACACAACACTAATGGACGTCTCCACCAACTACCCATAGCTTGGTGGGGTACATCTAATATGCATCCTCTCCCACCTAGGAGCACACTTCTAAACATAACAAGGAAATCCCTATATATCAGGTGTACGTATAGGAGTGGCACCTATAAGAGTGCCACCAATAGACCACTAAGCAAATGCTAGTGTCACAAGAGTGGAAGTGCCTATAGTTGTAGCTGATACAAGTGATGGGTGTCTACTCAATCAATTAGGGGGGGGGGGGGGGGGGTTTACTGTATCTCTATCTATGCAGCAACCATTAGAGCCACCCTCTCTAGAACTACGATAGAAGTAAGGAGTATAAAGCAACCATCAGATAGTAGCATTTGTAACTTTGTAGCACCTACCGAAACCACTCTTGGTACAACGAGGAGAGGAACTGTGTAGCTCTCCACAACATCCACCAAATCCACCACCTGAATGAGTTGAGTGAGGTATACTTGAGCCACCTCCCTTGATGGCCAACCTAGAGCATTCACTTTACCTGCTAGAGATTGATGTATTGGAGTGTACCAAGGCAGAACACAAGGACATGGAGATTGAGATAAGTCTACATATGATCTGTCTCTAAAGCATACTAGTAGGTGAATTGGGTGGTCGACCCCTATGGACTCCCAAGACAATACCACAAGACAAAGCTAAGAATCTCCCTTAAAAAGGTTTTCGGATTGACACTGCATAAGGCAAAACAAGGTTCTTTACACCAATTTCTTTCAATCAAGAGTTCAATCCAGACTTACAATAGCTCACATATTCAAATTTACTAGTCTCCTTATTTTTAGGAGTGGACCTGCTCTACAAGTATTTTCCACTATAAGTAACCATCATTGCAAGTGACTACTATTGCAAGTAGTGTTGAGTGTTGTGAAGACTACAAAGTTGCAAGTAGGAAATTGTCTCTTTTAGCTCTCTACATGTATTCCAACATATTTCTCCTAATAAAAACTACATAGCTTCAAGATTCATTGCATGTGCTAGCATTGTAGGTACTATAGAATTGCACAAAATACTAGATTGTGGACAACAAACTATTTCATTCCATTTTAGATATATATTCAACATGAAAACACATATATTTTAGCATACTCTTCCTGAGTACACACTATGGAGCTTTAAAACTTGCCACACGAAGTGGTGAATACCATTGTAGGGACTACAAAATTGTGGAATTGCAAGATTGTGGCAATGTAACAAAGTGTTTTTTATTTGAGATTTGTATACCAGCATGGACAATTATGTATTTCAGCATATTTTTCTTTGCTAAAACACCACAAAGCCCTCAAGTCCCATAGAACCTCAAGAGCCACAGAAAACTTGCATTATGCAAAGTTTAAAACATAGCCACATAAAAATGTCTTTTAATTAATTCCCAAAGGAACTTGCAACTTCATTTTCTTCTATTGCCATGAATCCTTCGAAGGTTCCATTAACTTAAGTTGTATGTTTAGCCTCCAATAGCAATGCATGATTTTTACGACATACCAATTCTTTGATCGCTGAAACTCTTAGGTCCCTTTCCTAACTAATGAGAAACATTTGATATATTGCATATACCATCAACAACATAGAGCAAAATAGACCTCCTACCATTTCTCTTACTAACAATAACACCACCAACAAAGGACTCTACACATTGCACTTCCTTCAATAAGAGAAATAAAAAGAAAGGTTGAAATCAAATCCTTGATATGTAGTTAGAGAATAGAGGAATTACTGCTGTAGATTTCATCCCATAACTCCATTCTTCAACTCTTACCATCAGTTCTGAAAATCACGTAATCTTTTGTCACTTGTTGCAAGTCTCTTTTTCTCATACTATATTTTTCACCCTTTTTTTTATCTCTCATGTTTTTCCTCTTTTATTAAGGTTCCTCCCCCATTTTCAAACTTCTACTTGATCATAAAGAGTCATTTCCATCTAACTTGAAATTTAGTTTGAAAAATGGAAATTAGACTGTTGTCAAATCTCATGATTAACGTTCCCTTATCAAGGTTCTTCCTCCTCAATCTTGTATTGAACTATTCCCTCCTTTTCAAAATTTGTTTCTCATAACAGTCCAGTGCTTGCTATCTATCCACCAACTATAGTGTATGCAATGAGAGCCCTCTACCAAGTTCTAACCCTAGCTAATCTAGCTAACATCTTCTCGAAAGCTTCATTGTGGGAAACTTGATATTCACAAGCATTATAGCCACATGACCATATACCAAATGAAAAGTGATTAAACCTATACCCATCTTTTGAATCGTCCTACAAGCTCATAAATCTTGATACAGGTACTTGTTCCAACCCTTTGGATGGTCTTCCACCAATTTAAAGAGAATCTTCTATAAATTCCCATTGAATGATTCTACCAGCCCTTGCATTGAGGGTAGTCAGGGGTAGCAAACCTATGCTTCAAATCTAACTTCCTCGTCAATTCCTAAACTAGCTTATTTATAAAACCGAGACCATGATATGTTACTATTTCCAATGGTATCCCAAACTTGTAGTATCCTCCATAAAAAATTGGACTACATCCTCATTTTTACATTTTCGAGTGACTTTTGCTTTAGGCCATTTGGTCATGTAATCAAATGCGATAAGGATAAAAGACTTTTCTATTTTAGTATCTAGCAAAGGTCCAATGAAATCCAAACAGCATTTCTCAAATGGCCCATAAGCAATAATAAATAATAGGTTCAAGAATCAACACCCTCTCAGTTAATGACTAACAAGCATGGCAACTTTTACAATAGTGAGAAACATTAGCGCTAAAACTAGGCTAGGTAAGTCATGTTAGTAGGATTTTCCTTTTGGTTAGCACAAATCCAAAGTGACCTCCACATCCTTCTTTATGACAAGAAGATAAACAAGCTTGAATTTTAGAGCTATCCAATACTCTTCTTAGTACATTATCAACCCCTCTCATATATAGTTGGTTGCCTACGAGCATGTACAACTTGGCCCTTTTAATAATTGCATGCCTTTTAGCTTGCTAGTTGTTAGAAATTCTTCAATCAAATGAAGGCTTTCCCTACCTTCGTATCTAGGACTGTCTACCCTCATGGAAGCAACATAACTTGAAATAGCATTTTCAACCAATATGAAGGTAGGGAACATTTCCTTGCTAATATGCCAAATTTCAAATTTCTACAATTGCTTAATCAAATCCCTTATCATGAACAACTAGTTGCTCAAGTTTTCCTTGTTAGCTTTCTAGACATTTTAAACTTTCCTAACAACTAAGATAGCATCGCCCTTTGCCACTACCTTTCTATATCCCAATCGAATACACTATTTTAGACCAACACGTAAACTTGCATATTTAGCCTTACTATTGCTTTGTATTTCCTTTCTTTCACGACTTCCTTGAAAAACTTCTTGACCTTCAATATTCAAAATGGCAAATACCAAACCTCCCTTTTTCAGTGTTCTTCTATAGTAGCTTCCATTTTTAAAAAAAGTGGTGTCTTTATCCTTCATTTCCTCATGAATTTGAGGATGAGGAATCGACTTCCATTTGATAATAGCTGCACTTTCAGTAGGCTCTTTATAGGTCAAAATGCTAGCTAAATTATTTATTGTAGTATCCTCTTTTAAATAAGTAAATTCAAATTCCTGTAGAACCAACAACCAATTAGTTACCCTTACGGTATTTTCAGTAGACCACCAAACCTACAGTAGTAATTAGGAACTAGTAAGTACTATAAACGATTTTTAAATCAAATATGACTTTCATATCTTAACTATGTGTATCAAGACCCATACTAATAGTTATTCTTCGATCCAAGCCTTTTCAGTTGCTCCAAACAATAGATCTACTTATGTAAAACATAGGTTGCATATAAGACATTCCCTTTCCTTCTACACCAAAATAGCTCTGACTGCATTCTTTCCAACATTGATGCCAATGAAAAAAGGTTCATCCCACTTTGGAGTCACGAGAACTCGAAAAATACTTAGCTTCTCCTTTACTGTAGGAATGCATCCTCTTCAATTTGGCTCCAAACTAAAGGACCTTGTTGAACTGTTTCCTATAAAGGATACACATATTTGGCTAGCATATGAGAAGACCTTGATAAGTACCTTACTTTCTAAGCAAAGCTCATCAACTCTTTTAAAATTTTTGAAAACTCCACAAGAAGCAAGGCCTCAACTTTGCTAGGTTTAGCTTAAATGCTCACTACCTTTTGGTTTGATGAATTCATATGCTATCTTTCAAAGGTGGGTGTATTAGGTATTTCTTCCTTTCAATGGGACACCCTTATGAGTATTTATGGACGACTTTTGCATATACAACTCTAGAACTTTGCATGTTGAAAAGCTTGATGATGTTTTTTACAATCTAGATCAAGATGAAGCACAACTAAATCCTAATAAATGCAAGATTGTTAAAAAATGAGTACCTCTATCACTTACAAGCTCTAGGGGACAACCAAAGCAAGTGATAATGTTCTCATATATGAACATAGCCACACTTTTGCCATCATCTTGCTTGAGAATTTTGGCTTCACACCACTTTGTCACATAATCGATACATAGTAGAATATATTTGTTTGCTTTTGTTTGGTTGGAGGGCCGACTGGTCCCACGAAATTGATGCTCCATTTCTCAAATGGCTTCAAGGGAAGAATTTGCTGTAGTGTAATAAAAAAATCCCCAAGGATTATTGAATGCTATCTTTTTTTGAACCTCCTTTGCTATTCTAATTTGAAAGTATTCAGAATATCCATCGCACACACTATAAAGCTCATCACCTATTGGTGTGGTTGACCCAAAATCTCATCTTGAAATGGAAGAGGATAATTATCCATTTTGGTTGCAGCATTAATAGGCTTAAAATCAATTCATACTCTTCATTTTTCATTCTTATTTGGTCTAGTTACAATAGGAGATACCCATTTTGCATCATAAATGGGGTAAATGAACCCTACTTCCAATAGTTTTTGAGCCTTAGCTCTGAGTATAGTTTCTTGAATAGGGTACCAAGTCTTGTAACTAGCTTTTGAGCTATTGATTTACATCATTTTTTAAATTTGATCTGATGCACAGAACTATTGGTACCCCTCAGTTGATAGTATCCAGCAATAAATAGCTTTGGGTATTTTTGAAAGATAGTTGAATATTTAGCCTTTTCACCATCAATCAAGTCATTTCCTAGCATGTTCATCAGCTGAAGTAACCCAACATTCATTTCCTTACTATTGGTCACACATTTTTTACTGTTGGTCACACATTTTCTGCTATTGATCATGCATTTTCTCCTACAAATTATGCATATCTTATGTAGGATTTATTATTTTCTTCTCTTCTTTTGGACCCTGAATTGATAGCCCAAAAAGGTCAACATCTCTAGAAAGTAAATCGGCTTTCCATTCTCTACCTTCTTCATCAATGTTAGAACAATCTAAATTGTCAGTTTTATCTCTTTTCGCATCAATCTCATGTCCACCTTCAATGACAGACCCTGTCTTTATGTCAAAAATCTCACTCTTATAAGTAGGTTTGTCAAGATAGAGTTCTAATTGCCCTCTTACCAATTCTATCTAGATTTCATACCAACCAACCATGGTCATCCCAAAATGAGAGGATATGCCCCTAACTTTGTAGGTATAACATGAAAGTCTAAGCATGTCCTCTACACTCCAATATTAATATCTAAGATTTCAATAACTCCCAAACACTTTATTTTTGAGCTATTAGCCATTTTAACCTTACACATTGACATCCCTATCATTTTAAGATGCATTTGTAGCATTGTCTCTTCAGTGATAAGACCAACTTATGCACCACCACCTACATAAACTTGATCAACTTTCCTTCCATATATCCATGCATCCACAATAGGTATAATGTCCTTCACATTTGACAAACATATAACCCCCACATGCTCAACTTTGATTCTCCCATTTTTGATATTAACTAATTCAGGCCATTGTTTCCTAAAGGATGAACTCATTTGCAGCAATTGCCCATATGTAGCAACAAAATTTTTACTTTTAAGATCCTCAAGCACGTTGTAGGGAACCTAATTGTCTTCTAAGGCAAAATATCCTATTTGAACTCTCCTTCTTTATCTTGCCTTCTTACTAGTCTTTGGCTCATCTGCAACCTATTTTCCTTTCTTAATTCTTGCTATCTACTGAGCTTCACTTTCAACATCCTACATGGTTCCCTTATTAGCTAGAATATTTGCATTTTCTCCATCATCCAACATGTTGGTTTCAATTAGGTTCATACTAAATGGGCCTTCATTAGGTCTTCTTTCCAATTGCTGCCTAGCATTTTCAGGTTGCTGCAGTTCTTGCTATGATTGAACATCTTGTCTAGCATTCATTGTGGCATGGAATACATCTCCCCTCATGTTCTTCTTGGATGTGGACAATCATGGGTAATATGTCCTCTTTCCCTATAATTAAAGCATTAAAAGTTCTCACACTTGTTCCTTGGAGGTCCCCTGAAACATAGTCATAGTGGAGGTTGCCTACCTTGCAGCATATTCATGTTTAAATTTGAATTTTCCAATTACACCTGCAATTTTTGAATTATATCATCATCAACTTTCCTATAACATTGTTGTATACCATTTTCAAGCCTTTTAAACACCCTAGGAAGATTTACAACTTATTGTCCTACATTTCTTGTAGCAATATCAATTTCAGCCCTATCTATAGCTTCCTCTACTTTTCCTTAGCTATTTTAACCACATCCTCAAATGAGTTAGAGTCTTTTATCTGATTTTATGTCTAAGAAAAGAAACAAATTTATCCTCTTTTAAGAACATGACTGGAGTTTGCTCTATACTGTGTGCAACCTCTATCCATCTCTGTTCAAACTTGGCAACAAATTTAGATACTTCCTCATTTTTTTCTTGAAACCTTCTTTTCAAAGATTTATATAGACTCTTAGGAGTTTGCCTTACTGCAAACTTGGTGATAAACCTAGTTCTAACTTGATTCCAATTTGCATTTGTTTCCTCATTGAGTGAATCCCACCATAGTCTTGCAAAACCTTCAAGCAACATGCCAATAATCAAAGCGTATTAGCATTGAGGTTTCTGTGATCCTTGTAGACCATTCATTTCAATTTCTTGATAAACTTATTGTATCCTCATCTTCAATACCAAAAAAATATTCTTACCCAATCTATGTATGGTAGGTGAATTGGTTGGTCAACCTCTATTGACTCCCAAGACAATACCACATGACAAAAGCCAAGAACCTCTCTTAGCAAAAGTTTTCAAAGCAATGCTATGTAAGGCAAAACAAGGTTCCCTACACCAATTTCTTTCAATTGAGAGATCAATCAATTAGAAACCGGGCGGGGGCCCTTGTGTCTCCCCTTCCCAGAGGTCACCAATTCTTGTATTGTTCACGGTAGTGTGCATTTAACTAGAAGTTTCTCATAATTGGGCTAGCCATTAAGGTGATGGATGACCTTCGGTCTATCCAATTATGGAAATCTTCCTCCATCCAACCTAGGATTTAAACCTAGTTTCAAAAAATCGTTGCTGCACCAATAGTGAGCTATGCACCTTGCCATTTCCACAATGGTGTGATTTCAACATTCAACAACATCATTCTGCTAAGGTGTGTGAGGCATCATCAATTGACACTTAATCCCTTTGCTCTTATGAAAGTCTTCAAAATCCTTTGAGTTGAACTTACCCCACCACCATTTTTTCTAAACTTCTTCACACTTTTCCTTGTTTCATTCTCAATAAGTTTTATCCATTCTTTAAAATCTTGAACCTTATCACAAAGGAAGTACACCCACACCTTTCTATTGTAGTCGTCGATGATCAATATAAAATAAAAAGATCCTCTTAAGGTTTGTGTAGGCATTTTGTAGAAGATAAGATTGATGATCTCTTAAGCATAAGCACACCAGTCTCTCTTCCATGACCAAAATCAAAGGAGGTGATGACACCACAAGCAGGGCCACCTAGATAAGGTCTAAATGCTCCAGGCCAGCAAACCAGTCAGGGCCATTGGCCAAGAACTGCAGAGTTGGGAGAAAGGAAAGGGGAGAAAGGCAAGTAGTTAGCAACCTCCTTAATACATTGGTGACCACCCATGTGACTCTAAGCTTAGGCGACCTGCTTAGGCATCATCCAACGCTATGGTAGGAGTTGAAACAGTGGGTCGAGGAATTAGATGAACCAGTTACCACAGGCTTGCCTAAGCACGATGCAAAAATGCAAATACTGAGTCTGACGCTGCACTCCATGCCTAAATCCTTGCACATCAATGCTTTTTGGGAAGGCATGAAAATGCATGCAGTCCTGCTAGTCTTAGCTCTGGGGGATGTGACAAGAAAGGGGATTGTAGACAGAGGGACATGAGTGAGTATGCTAAGCCATGCAATACTCCAAACTTGGGATAACCCACCGATCGAGATTGCTAGGTTCAACATCACACTGGCTAATGAAATGAAAGTGAGGCCATTCAGAGTGTTGAAAAATTGGCCACTAAAGATTTCAGGAATCCAATTCTTTGTTGACTTTATAGTCATGAAGGGAGTGGACTACGACATTCTATTAGGTCGACCCTAGATGCACAACACGAGAGTCGTAGAAGATTGGGGCAATGGTCTCATCTTCTTAGGCAATCGAATGGAGGCTATAAGAGTAGAGATGGACACTTGGAAGACTACACCAGTTGACCTAGATGCCATCTCCACCATGCTGAAGGGTGATGGACAGATTAGGAGATCCTATGGAGTCTTTACCAAGTATATCCTGTGCTCGGAGGACGAGTGGGACTGGATGCATATTCTTGCTACCATTGACTTGTCGTTCTCAGACAATGAGGAGTATGATCAAGCCATCAAGGCAACTCGTAAGCCCAAGGACATAGCCAAGGACACACCCTTAGTATCAGTTTGCCTGATGGTTGGACGCCTACTCAGAAGGCCCAACCTTGTCACATTCCGAGTCCTGAACAATAGACGAGAGCTCTGGAGATCCTAGAATATCTGACAAACAAGTTGGGTGGCAATCCAACAATTATCTCAAGCCTCTCCAAGATCTCTTAGACAAGCCCGAATGGTGATGGTCCAAGGTGCATGATTTAAACTTGAGGTACAATTGGGCTTTAATCCTCGATCAACAAGAGGATATATATCAAAACTTGGAGAATGATGAGCAATTGGATAAAGACAGCTCTGATGATGAATACGAGGACTATTGTTCCTTTAGTGATGAGAGCAAAAGGGAAATCAATACTATAGAATATGACACTAGGGGGTGTATAATTGAACGAATATGAGTAGACTCCAAACCAGGCGGAGCACCCTTAGAGTAGAGAAAGGATTCATACACAAGGATTGTGATTGAACTTGGTTGGAGCACACATGCCCAATCGACTACGAGCAGGTAGGCCTAACCCAACCAATTGATACACCACTGCTATGAACGGACTCATCTTTTGAGCTACGACCATCGGGAGAGAGCCCCTCTTCTAGCAAAGATGGAGAGTTTTATTCTAAGTCGAAAGTTAGCTCATTAGAGAGTGATCCTAAGATAACTTGCCCTCCTAAGACTAGACACACTAAGGGGGACCTACCCATCCACGTAAGACGCCGACGGTTAAGGGAGGAACGCCGGAAGTTGCCTAAAGAAACATAGACAGAAGAGTAGCAAAAACTGCAAGAGTTGCCAAAGCAATTCACAAAGTTCAAAAAGGGAGATAGGGTGGTGATCTTGCTAGGAGCCAAACGACAGGGGCAAGCAAGCAAACCAATCGAGGGACCCACCAGGGTCAAAGAGGTCAATTTAGCCATGGAAGGGTACATCCCATGACCTGTCTTTATAGCGATGACTTGATTGAGCAAGATGAAGCAAGTCTCATTACTCTCTTATGAGAGTATATAGATGTATTTGCTTGGTCCTTAGAAGAGCTCAAAGGGGTAGACCCGAATGTAGTGACTCACAACATATCCATGACACCTAATGCAACATCGATCAAGCAATGGCCGTATCCCATGAATCTAAAGCACGCCTACATTGTCAAGGAAGAAATTGATAAGCTAATGAGAGCGGGATTCATCTATGAAATTGAACACATGGACTGGGTTTCACTCATAGTCATCGTGTTAAAGAAGAATGGAAAGATTAGAGTGTGTGTTGATTAGAAGAAGGTAAATGCAGCAATAAAGAGAGATAACTATCCCTTGCCATACATGAGCACATGCTTGAGAGAGTAGTTGGAAAAGAGGTCTATAGTTTCTTGGATGGCTTCTTTGGATACAATCAGGTGCAAGTGTATCCTAACGATAGGCATAAGACCATGTTCGCCACTGAATGGGGCATGTTTGCCTACATAGTCATGCCCTTTGGGTTGACTAACGCACCAGCTACCTTCCAATGATTGATGTGCACTATATTTAAGGACATGCTTAGGAAGGAGCTAGAGGTCTTCGTGGACAAATTATGTGTTCACTCTACTTGGAGGGAACATTTAGATAGAATTCGAGTGGTCTTTGAACGGTGTCGACTGTATCGCCTCTCGTTGAATCCCTTGAAGTGCCAATTTTGGGTGAAGCATGGATGCATCCTAGGACACATGGTATCGAAGAACGGCATTGCCATAGATTTCTCGAAGATCAAGGTCATCATCAACCTTCCACCCCCGACTGATTACAAGGGCATTCAGTGCTTCTTGGAACATATAGGGTATTGCCGACGGTCTGTGTTGAACTATGCATTGATTGCTAGACCTCTATACAAGCTATTTATCATATTTGAATGGATCGAGGAATGCCAATGTGTGTATGAGGAATTGAAAAGGCTCTAATCATGGCACCAATTCTATGAGCCCTAGATTGGACACTCATGTTCCATGTGCACATTGACGCTTCGAAATTTATCATGAAAGGTGTGTTGTGCCAACTTGGTGAACACAACCTAGACTACCCAGTGAGCTTTGCTAGCGGACAACTCACTGAGACTGAAATGAATTACTCAATAACGGAGAGAGAGGGGTTGGCCATGGTATTTGTTGTAAAGAAATTTTGGCATTATCTTTTGGCTACGCCATTTACCTTCTTTGTTGACCATCAAGCCCTATTATATGTTGTTAATAAACCCTATGCTATAGGATGTATCACGAGATGGCTACTTCTACTTGTAGAATTTGAATTCTCTGTGGTAGTACGTAAAGGGAAGCAACATTACATGGCTGATCATTTGTCTCGTACGGGAGAAGTTGTTGGACAAGGCATTGTGGATAAACTGCCAGACGCGCATCTATTCCACTTATCCATCGAAAAGGATTTGTTTAGAACTGACATGACACTGTATTGGGCAAATGACATAGTTCAAGTACTTGAGCACGAATTGCTAGAACGATCGATAAAAAAGGCTCAACTTAGGTGGCTCATCCTAAAGATCCAACCCTATCGATTTATAGTAGGCCAACTTAACAGGTGGGGCAAGATGGGTTATTGCGCAGATTTGTGTGTGAGCATGAGATACATGACATGCTGACATAGGCACACTGCGGAATCGCAGGAGGACATTTTAGCGGAGGTGCGACAACCCACAAAGTGCTGCAATCCCAACTGTGGTGGCCTACTCTCTTTCAAGATGTAGCATGATTTCTGAAGGATTGTGATGAGTGCCAACGAACTAAAGTCCCTATTCGTAAAGATTACATGGAGCTAAGCCAGACTATTGCACTAAAACCATTCGAGAAATGGGGGATCGACTTCATCAGACCCATTAGTCCAGCGGCATAGAATTCACACCTCTACATCTTCAAATGCATCTAGTAGCACTACAAGTAAAGACAAAGGAAAGAATAAAGTGTCAAATGGCATTGATGTAGTTCTTGATGGAGACTCCAGTAGCTCAGAGAGCTTGGATGATGAGCTTGGTATTCCTTTTGTTAGGACACCATGTGTACAGAGAGCTCATAGTAATGTAAAGTCTCCATTGAGTGATCCGGTGGTACGCAGATCTACCAGGGTCAGATACCTATTAAAAGATTTGGTTTTGAAGGTTATGCAGCTCACCATTATGCTTATTGGTCATACTAGTTGAGGATGTTGAGCCCACTTGTTTTGAGGATGCTGTTGGTCATACTCATTGGGATGCAGCAATGGATGAGGAGATGGCTGCATTAGAGGCCAATAAGACTTGGGATCTAGTATCATTGCCAAAGGGCAAGAAAGCTATTGGATGTAAGTGGGTTTATATGATTAAGCACAATGCAGATGGTTCTATTAGTAGGTATAAAGCTAGGCTGGTTGCAAAAGGCTATGCGCAAACATATGGCATAGATTATGATGAAACCTTCAGTCCAGTTGCTAGGATGGCAACTGTCAGATGTGTGATTACTTTGGCAGCAACCAAAGGTTGGAGGTTGTAGCAAATGGATGTGAAGAATGCCTTCTTGCATGGTGATTTGCAGAAAGAAGTGTACATGGATCAGCCAGCAGGTTATGAAGATTTAGAGCATCCCACGTATGTGTGTAGGTTGAAGAAGGCGCTCTATGGGCTCAAGCAAGCACCTAGAGCATGGTCTGACAAGATCATAGAGTATCTTGTCAATATTGGCTTTTATGTTTTTGATGCTGATCACTCACTTTATGTGAGAAAGGGAGATGCAGGTTTGGTCATCATAGTCATCTATGTGGATGACTTGATTATTACAAGTGATAATGATAGTGGGATTGCTGAAGTCAAGGACTTTTTGAAGAAGAAGTTTGAGATGAAGGATTTAGGTGAGCTAAGGTACTTCCTTTGCATTGAGGTGATCAGATGTGATGATGGTATATGGCTGTCCCAAAGACAGTATGGCTTGGATATGTTGTCCAAGTATGGTATGACAGCATGCAAGCCACTTTCAATCCCGTTGGAGCAGAATGTAAAGTTGAGTGCTGATGTTGGGGATGAGATAGAAGACCCTACTATGTTCAAGAGGATAGTGGGGAGTTTGATCTACATGACCATTACAAGGCTAGACTTGAGCTACGCTATTGGTCTTGTGAGTCAGTTTATGCAAGTACCTAGAAAGCCACATTTGGATGCAGTTAGACGCATATTGAGATATGTGAAGTCCACATTACATTATGGACTTTTCTATGAGGCAGGTATAGATGTACAGGTGTTTGGATACACAGATGCAGATTGGGCTAGTAGTATGTCTGATAGAAGATCTACGAGCGGATACATGTTCTCTCTTGGTAGTGCAGCAGTTGCTTGGAGCAGCAAAAAGCAATCTACAGTTGCTTTGTCAAGTACAGAGGCTGAGTATAGAGGTGCTGCTGTTGCAGCATGTGAGGTAGTATGGCTACAAAAGTTAATGGTTGTTTTGGATGTGCAGGTGGAAGGTCCAGTTGTCATTTATTGTGACAACATGAGTAGTATACAGTTAGCTAGGAAACCTGTGTTCCATACCAGGACAAAACATATTGAGGTACACTACCACTTTGTGAGAGAGAAGGTACTAGCAAGTGAGATTGACTTGGTGTATGTCAGTACACAGGATCAGATAGCTGACATCTTTACGAAGGCATTGGGTATAGAGAAGCTTCAAAAGTTTTGAAGCTTACTTGGAGTCGCGGAGATACATTTGAGCTTGAGGGGGAGTGTTGAGATGACAAGCTCAACACATGTGGACATTGATGATGGACCGCCTGGTTAGATGGGTCCACACGTCTACACTTAGCACGTCGGTGGTCATTATGACTCTCACACGGCCACTGAATCATTACTTATTATATTCAGGTTGTTACACCTATTTACAGCTGGCATAGTTATAGCGCCAGTCGATTAGTGTAGTCAGTTATGCATTGTTTGACTTAGTAGGCCACTTTCCTTTATGTTGTATCTTATCTATACTTTGTGTACATTGTAAAGAGTGTGGAAGAAGAAGAAGAAACTAGCAAGAAAACGTTTTGACCTCCATCTCTCTTCTTGTCTCTTGAGTGATATTCTCCTTGTGCATTCTATGTGTGTTCGGCGCAGCATCTTGAGCAAGTCCCCCCACCACGCGATTCTTGACAGACGAGTGAGGAGGCCATCAAGAGGATTGTAGACTAGTCTAGCCTCACAAAGTACATCAAAAAGTTCAGACAAAAGCCTGACCACACTAAGTGAGTGGAATTCCTAAGGACATATGACTGTGATAAGGAGTGTGGGACAGTATCCTTGCCAAGCATAGAAGGAATCAAGGAGGTGTAGGTCCCGCTCAGCAAGGCCTTGGTGGAAAAGGCATTGGGATTGGAACCAAAGGTGGAGAAGAGGTACAAAAGAGATGTCTATGCTATGCTAGGGATGAGGAAGGAGAGTGTCTTGACGAACGATGGCATAATCATCCAGGATATTCCCAACACAAATACAATTCGCTCATGCATAGGATCAGCGTGCTCGTGCTGGACAGTGTGGTAGCTCATTTGCTGCATGAGGTGGATTGGAATGGCTACGTTAGGAAGAACATAGACCAATTAGCCAGAACACTAGCCCCTAGAAGCAGACCGGTGGTGGAGAATCCCCAGCATCGAAAGGAACCGACAAGAGGAATCCCTTAGCCAAGGCCTCATTCATAGGGTATGGAGGAGTCTTGACCACCCTTATCCAAGAGGCGATAAAAGAGGAGCAAGACAGAGAAGAGGGAGCAGATGAAACACTAGATATGTCACCTCCTTGACAAGGAACAATCAAGTGAGAGGATGGTTAGTGAAGAAGAGGGAGAGCAAGAAGCTCAATCCAGCAAGGAAGGCAAGGACACCTAAAAAGAAGACGATGCAGAAAAAGCAAGAGGAAGAGAAACGAGGAAGCAGACCTGCAAAAAGCCAAGAATGAGTCAAAAAGAATCGAGGAAGAGAGGAAGAGAAAAGATGCCGAAAAAGAGGAGGAGTTGAGAAGAAAAGAAGAGGACTTGGCACAAGCCATGCACATGTCCATTGAGTAGCAGTGCAGACATGAGGAGCTAGCAAAAATGAGCCCGCCAAGGCAAGATAGGCTAGGAACCAGTGGCCAAGCATTAGAAGACTTACCTCCACCTGTCCTAGAGGGAAAGGGCAAGGCCGCACTCAACTTGACCCCGCCTACCATCTTGCCAAATACCCTGACCATTGCAGTAATGCCAGGCACTCCAACCACAGTAGATGCCAGTAACCTCATGGCATGGGTGCAGTTCTTGGTTGATAAGGCACATACCCTAATGCCCACCTCCAATGCAGGAACTCCAATGACAGGAATGAAAAGACCGGCAGAGCTGTGGACATCAAATCTCAACAGGGGCCCAAGTGACCAAGAACATGTACTACTACCACAATGCCGTAGCCCGTTGATCAGGATGCAAGCATGTTAGGGAGCTTTACGCTCAATTGGAAAGGGCAAAGGAGGAGAAGAGAGTAGCAGTAGCAAAGCTGGAAACGGAAAGGGAAATGTCAAATGCCTTCCAACCAGAAAAGACTCACCAAGTGGCCTTGCAACAAAAAGAAATCCACACACTAAAAGTGGAGCTGAGGGCCAAGGAAGATGAAGAGAAACATTGGCAAAAAAGACTGGATGAAGAGAACCAAGAGCTAGTCGGAATGCAAATGGACTACAAACTCCTAGTTCTATAGCAGGCGGAGCTCGGAACACAGATGAGAAAACTCCAAGAGGGCATGGAAGAGCTTGCCATGCTGGAAGCAGAGAGAGCACATGAATAAGAGGAACGGGAAAAAGAGAGGGAAGAAGCAGAGTGTGGAGTGCAAAGACAAAGAGAGGAACAAGCAAGACTAGAAAAGGAGATTGAGTGCCTAACAAAAGAAAAAGAGAAACTTGTACAAAAATGGAAAAGGAAGGAGCCGGTGATAGTGGCCTTGTCACAAAGGCAAAGTGAGGGCTTGGAAGAGATGAAAAAGAAGGCAAGGGAATGGGAGGCCAGGAGCGTGAAGAAAGTGAAGGACCTAGTGAGCCACTTGGCCCTTGCAGAAGGAAGCAAAATACTAGCAGAAAGCAGGAGGGCAGGTGCCACTCAAGCTAGTCTTAAAGCCCAACAACATGCCTTCCTCAACACGATCTTAGACATCACACTCTTTGAGGAGGAGGAGGCATTTGAGGCGCTTAAAAGAAAACTGGAAAAAGTTCGCAAGGCGATTAAAAAAGGACTGTGCTCCCAAGTCTAAGACACAAGTCTCAACCCGAGTGGGCAAGATCAGTGAGAGAATCTGTTGAGAGTAGGCTTGACGCCAGAGGAGGTTGATGCATTGGAACTCCAAGAAGAACAACCACAAGAGGTAGGAGTAGGGTCAAGCCATGAAGGAGCACAACGAGATGAGAAGTAAATTCCACCACCTCCCTCACCACAACCAGAGCCCCCTCAAGAGCAAGATGCCATAGCAGAAAGAATGGCAAAAGTGAAAAAGAAGAGTGCCAGAATGCTGAACCAAGCACGCAAAGGGGTGAAAGTGCAACTGCCTATAGTTCTAGAGTCTCCCGTCCCACCAAAAAAGGACTTCTCACCCATGAATTGGAATACGGAGCTATGAATTTGGGAGTAGTGGGAAAATCACCACCAACCCTTCGATTTCACCTTTCAATACCTAGCTTCCTTGAGCAAAGTATTATTCTCCGAAGCAGTAACTAAAGTAATCACCATGGGAAGAAGGCTTGGTGATCAATGGCTCGCTGAAAGAGAGAAAAATCCAACGGCTTGGGGGACATAATCCCTAGATTATTGGGAAAACAAGGTTGAGAGGTTCCCCACATAGTGAAAGGCTACGAATCCCAACCTAAGTGGAGAAGAATAGTTTCGAACGGTGTCATGGTGCTACGCGCACACCATGTGAAAAACTCTAAAGTGCAGATTTCTTATTGATCTAGAGAGCCAATGCCATTTTAGACATTAGTGTTAGTGTCCACGGTTCAAACATATTAGTTTTTTGGACAAGTGTAGCCAATTTATGATATTTTAGATATTATCTCTTGTTTAAAAAAAATCCAAAAACTGTAGACAACTTCTAAATTAGGATGACATGCAAAAGAAAGCATGTAGCTTTCACCCATCTATGAGGATTTTATGTAAAAAGAGAGATGGTCAAAATCACATGCATCGCGATCGCTGTTTTCAGGCGGTGAACAACACTCCAAATAAGTGGGAGATGAAGAAGGAGTGATATGGAAGAATTGTGGCCAAGTGTGCTGGTATTTTACCCTCCTTTTGAAGCCAATGGAAGCATCAGATTGGCGGTCTGAGCAGCGTAGAGGAAGGTATTATTTTGTGTACGTTTTTGTGTACAAGAGATTTGTCTTCTCATAATGGAGAAATAAACTGACATGCTTCAATTCTGTGAGTATTATTCTACATCTTCTATTTCTTTCTATGAGTATTCTTTCATATATTCTCTTTCTTTCAACCCCTTCTCTTCCGTCTACTCCACTCCTTGAATCTCCCTTCACCCTGCTGTCTCTTACCCTGACAGTAGACTTTCAACTGCAAATGCTCCGACAGTGGTGAACCCGACGTGAAAGTCGGCAGCAGAGATGTGTAAAGATGGGATATTTTACATCTTCAAGTGGTGGTGATGCTTTGCAACAAATGATTGCTTTGTTGCAACAACAACAACAACATCAGTTGTTGTTACAACAATAGATGCAAACTCGGCACGAAGTAGAAAGAATTGATTCCTTAGCTGTGAATGCATTGCAGGCAGTGGGACAAGAATTGAAGTAGTTTAAAGGTCAAAATGTTTTGGCCTTCATCCAACTGTATGAAGAAAAGATGTTGTTTCATGGGGTACCATAGTATGCATGGAGTTGGTATTTCTCCCGTTTGACCATGCATGCTTTGCATGATTGAATTGATGAGTTACATAGAAGAGATGATGATTGGGTAGCTTTTAAGAAAGCTTTAAGAGAAGATTTTTCTTGGAAGATGTAGGATTGGTAACTAAAAAGACATTTAAAGATTGGATTGAAAAGCCCAATAAAGGGTTGGCTGCTACAACTTTGCTTCGTGAATTTGAAAGTCGGTATGCGCAATTGGATGCCGATGAGCAGTAGTCATTGGAGAGTCAGAAAATTGATTTGTTTCTGAAGGCTGCAGATCCTGTCTTGCAGGAGAAGCTAACTGATCGTTTAGAAGATGCCTATTCTGAAACATGGCTAAAATCAAATTGGGCTAATGTAACTAAAGTAGTGCATATGTTGGTAAAGAGAGAGCGGATGAAATTAAGATGGGGTACATGCACCACAACTGCGAGTGCAGAAGGGGGCTGAAATTGCAGCCAAGGCGCTGTAGCTATGGCAGAACAACTAGTTATACCTATTGGTCCAGCTCTTAAAGGTGATGCTGTGGATGAATTAATCAAAGGCATGCGTGATTTGAGGCTGAATTTGACAGAGATCTATGCAAAGGTTGAAAAGTTGGATGTTAAGGTAGAAGAGAAGGCTCAGACAACAACCCAAAGACCATACAAAGAAGGATATAAGAGGAGATGCATTTGGTGTGATAGTTTACAACATGAAAAGTGAGATTGTACAGCTTACCGTGAAGCAGAAGCAAAAAGGTTAATCTTTTGGAGAGATGGAAAAATACATGCGGTCTTCCAATATAGCCAAAATTTGGAAATGGTGGCATGCAGAAGAAGTTGGAAGATATGGCTGCAAGGACAACATTTGCTGCCATAGATGTAGCCACATATGGGTTGAGAATTGAAAGGACTGATGAAGCTCATAAAGGAAGCATGGCTGAAGCAAAATCTCGTGTTTGGATGCAAGCATTAGATTGCATGGAAAAGGGAAAAACAACAAAGTCTGAATTGGCTAATGCAAGTTAGAGTATACGAGGAAGAATAGGATGGAGTGCACTAGTGGATTTATTTTCAGCCTATGCTTATTTGGCTGAGGTCCATTATCAAGAAGCTCTTGTGGAAGAAAAGAGAAGAAGAGATGAGGATACTGTTGGTCCTTACTCTTCAGGCCCATCTAAAGGCATAACACGAAGTAAAATGGAGCAACAAAAAGAGACTAAAAAAGCCATACCTGAGCATGTTATGGATGATGCATCTCAAGAGAAGAAACAAGAAGGGAAGAAAAGAGGCAAGTAGCCCGATTACAGGTTACAATCAAATCTTGAGACTGCCACAAATCTTAAAAAAGTCTTGGAAGATTGCATACTTGGCAGTAGAGTGGAATTCACACTTAGCGAAGTTCTTGGAATCGCAAAGCGTGAATTTCATGATGCAATCATTGATATGCTGAAACGAAAAAGACAGTTTGATGGTGAAGTTTTTCAAGCATTGATGCAAGTTGACAAAGACATAGAGAAACATCTTCAGAGGGAATATGATGATGTATGTAATGCTGTTTTGGAATAGGCTCATGCTGAAAATGGGTTAGATGGAATAATGACAGCAAGCTTGTGGCCGAAAATGGTATTATGGGTAGCACTAATCATAGAGAAAAGGCTATGTATAATAGGGATGTCTATCAAACAAGCGCATGAAGAAGAAGATGCTCATTTTATTCCAACCAGTCATTATTCACGAACGCATTGGTCTCGTGCTACAACAGAGACAATTATTAAAGTGGGAGAAAGAGAGACGCCTTGCATAGCTCTCTTGGATCATGGTTCTGAAATCAATGTTATGGCACACAATTTGTATGAGAATGGAGGTTGACCAATTGATGTAGATCCAGGATGGCACATGCGGGTGGCAAACAATTCATTAGGGGATCTTTATGTAGCTTCTCTGAATGTATCCGTGACTATTGGAGATGTTAGGGATGAATATCATTTTTTTGTGCAAGATTCATGTAGTTATCCAATGATTTTGGGGCAGCCCTATATTTCAGAATCAAGGCTAGAAACAAAAGCCTTGGATGATGGTTCATCATATGCTCGGGTTCAGAGTAAAGATAATACAAAGGCAGTACAGTTTCTCACTGTTTGTGTGAATCATCCCCGCAATCGGGATAAGCTACAGGATAATCCCATGCCACCTAATGCACGAGAGTTTAAGGGTTTTTAGATAGGACTACTGTAAGGGGAGGCTATGGCAATGCCTCTAGGAAGATAATTATGCCTCTAAGAAAAGGGAAAATAGTGTTTGTGTCTGGATTGCAGGAATGGACATCATGTAGTCTTGGCAGTTTTAAGAATGTTTCAGCCATGTGCAGGGCTGAAAAGAAATATGTAAGATGTGCTGAAAAAAGAGCTGAAGGCATATGGTTTGATGGCTGAAAATGAAAGTATTTTAGGGTTGTCTTCAGGGCTAATTGATGTTGATACAATGGCTGAAATTTGTGCAACAATTAATGCTGAAAGCATGGCAGAAAAAGAGGTTATTTATGTTGACACTTTAGAAATGTATGAAGTCATTCAAGAGTTTGCTAAGCATGAATGTTATGGGCTGCAATATGGGCTACAAAACAGGGCTGAAGCAAGGGTGGATACAAAGTAGAAAACAGTTGCAAAGAAGGTTAAGCATGTGGCTTTGCCTTTACCACCTGAAAGTGATGGGTTGACTGAAAAAGTGACTCAACAGCCTGGTTTACGGGATCCACATGGAGTGGGACATAAATTTACAGCTGAAACTTTACAAAAGCTGAAAATTGGTGATACAAGCTTTCTTTTACCTACAAAAAGAGCTTGTTTCTTTGCAGATGTTGGCAAGGTATGGGAAAGCCTTTGCATTTCAGCCAAATGAAATTGGATATGTTGATCCAACCATAGTTGCACCTATGGTGATCTTTACAGTACCTCATGTGCCATGGAATTTAAAGCCTATTCCAGTACCTCGGGCATATTTGCCTAAGTTACTGAGAATTGCATGTCCTTTCTTCTTCTAATAGAAGCACTCTCCTTGAAAGTTTTTCTTACCACCCTTCTTCTTTTTGTCACCAATGGTAGAGAAGCCACCTTTTCCTTTCATATTGGCAGAGAATGCAACATCTCCATTACTACTACCTTCTCAGGCTTTAAGCTGCAACTTCTCCTCCATTAGTAGTGCAGAAAATTCTTCAAACATCAAATCTTGGGGTCTCACCTAAGGATTTAGGGCACTTACCAATCCATCAAAATTTGGTGGAAAATTTTGAAGACACCTCCGAGCTAGCTCCTCACTAGTCTTTTGTATCCTAGTGCCAACCATCTAGTCTCGAGCAAATTCTTGATTCGAGTGATGAATGCTTCAACTATCTCTCCTTCAGCAAACTTCTTTGCTACTAGTTAATTCTCCAAGTTCTGAATCCTTGTTTGATTTCGTGTTTTATACTAACTCCTTGGTATGTTCCAAGCCTCTAATGCCTTGGTTATATACTGAATCAAGGTCAAAACACCTTGTAACTAATGTACACAATGCATCTACATTCCTTCATTTCCAAGCTCACCTAAGATCTGCATTTGGAGGAATCAAAACACTCAAATTTGATGGGTCAAGGGTGGGTTGTGATCCCAACATTGTCTCCAGAAGCTCATAAGAATCAAGGATAGTTTTGATTCTAAACTTCCACAAAGTGTATTTTGTACCATCCATCTAGCTTGCATGCACTGAAGGTTATTGGATGATTCCTTAGTGTTTGAATTGCCGATATAGCACCACCACCCCTTAATGCGTCAGTGCAGTAGAGGATATTTCTCCTCTTTGCTATTGAAGCCCTTTCCTCTCACATACTCTTCACTCCTTAGAGCCCCCTAGGCTCTAATACCATGTAGAAACTGGGTGGGGGACCCTTGTACCTCCCTTTCCCGAGAGGTCACCCATCCTAGTATTGTTCACGCCAATGTGCACTTAACCAAAATTTTTCCATAATTGGGCTAGCCATCTAGCCCCCAAAACTTTAAGATGATGGATGATCTTGAATCTATCTAATTATGAAAACCTTCTTCCATTTGGCTTAGGATTTAAACCTAGTCTCAACACATTGACATTGCACTAATAGTGTGCTAGTTTCATCTAGCACGTGTGGATTGCATTTTGAATGCAATCTAGCCTTACAATAGCCCAAATATTTTGATTGATTGGTCTCCTTATTTTTAGGAGCGGACCCACTGTAGGTGTCCATTGTTGTGGATCATTGTTGCCTGTAGGTAATGTGGACTATTGCGGAGACTATAAAGCTACTTGCAAGAAATTACCTCTTTTAGTCCTGTATATGTATTCCAACATAAAAACATATATTCCAACACATTTTCCCTTGTAAAAACTATAGAGCTTCAAGATCCCTACATGTGCTACCATTACATGTACTACGGGACTATGGAAAACATAAGATTGCATGTTGAAAATTATTTCTTTCCATTTCAAATATATATCAACATGAAAAAATATATATATTAGCATACTCTTTCAAGATACACATTATGCAACTTTAGAACCTACTGTGGAATGGTGAATACCATTGTAGGGACCAAGAAATTGCAAAATTAGAGGATTATGGATATCAAAGTGTTTTTTATTTCATATTAGCATACCAATTTGTACAAGTATGTATTTCAATATATTCTTCTATGGTAAAACACCAAAAGTCTCTCAAGACCTGTAGAACCTCAAGAGCTGCACAAAACTTGCATTATGCGAGCACAAAATATAGCCACATGAAAACGTTTGTTTATTCCCAAAGAAACATACAATTTTATTTGCTTTTACTATTGTGAATCCTTTCTATTTATTCAATCTTCAACAAAAATACATGATTTTTATGACATACCAATCCTTTGATCACCAAAAATCTCATTTCCCTTCTCTAACTTATGAGAAACATTTGATGCATTGTATATACCATCAACAACATATAGCAAAACTACCTTCCTACTGTTTCTCTTACTGAGACAACAACACCTCCAATAAAGGACTGCACTCACCATGCTTCCTTCAATTTATAGGAGAAAGGAAAAGAGGGTTTGAAATCAAAACATTGCTCTTATAGTCAGAGAATAGAGAAATTATAGAAATAGACTTCATCCCACAACTCCATTCTTCAACTTGTTGCCATCAATTCTGAAAACTATGCAATCTTCTATGACATGTTGTAGGTCTCTTCTTCTCATGATGTGTTTCTCACTTTTTCTAAATCTCCCACATTTTTCCTCTTTTATTAAGGTCCCTCCCCCATGCCAAGTGGTAAACATGTTGTTAAACACTTAAAATTTCCACCCGTGATTCCAAATACACATCGTGACTACAAATCTTATCATTAAAATTGCACTTCCTACATCAGGAATCCATTTAAAAACTAAGTGACATAAGCACGTGGCAAACATGCTAGTTACCACTTAAGACTCCTCTTCATTAATACAAATCCTACTATGGGAAAGCTTTGAAAAGTCAAATGAGTAGTATTTTTACTAGTCTAGTTTATGCACATGCGGTGACATACCCACGATTAAGCATTTTCACACACCAATGCCATCTAATCTGGAGACAATATACATGTGAAAAACTCCAACTCTTGATTTGTGAATGATGAGCTCATATTACTCTTTGGACCAAGTGTGGTGATATGCACAACCAAAAATAGATGTTAGGAAATTTAGTATAGAGATGAAAGTAAAGTACAATAACAACATATATATATATATATATATATATATATATATATATATATATATATATATATATATATATATATATATATGGACTTGTAAGTAAGTTAGAAAATATGTAATCAAGTACCAACATAAGCAAGGGATCAATGAATCTAACAATAAGCTATCATAAATGTAATCACTTCGATGGCTCCATAACTTCATCTTGTCATTGCTTGGCATACACTGAAAGGTCTATATAGAGGTCTCCACAAAAAAAAGAGTCGAATTTGCTCTCAAATAATTCCTATATGCTTGTCTCCTCCAATGGTTGTGCTGGATTTCTCATGCTTATTTTCTCCACATGCCACAAGTCATCATCATCCTCCACTTCATGTAATTCTTTCTTCCCCTACTTGCATGCTCTCCTCATCCACACTAGGGACATTGCTTTCTCAAGCCATCTGAAGTGTTACAGGCACAACGTACATCCCACGAGGTTGTTGTGAGTTAGGGTAGAAGATCACTTGTATGGAACCAATTAAGAAAGTATCACAAAATAAAATGTATTTGTGGTGTTCAATTTGTTGAATTAAAAGAAAAAAAGGGACATGCACATGCTCACATTGACTCAAAAAGACAAATGTGTCTCACAAATCATTCCACTTCTTTTCAAAATCTACCTCTAAGAATCTAGACCACCCTCTTCAAATGATTGCTCCTATTCCTTTTAATAATCCTTTATATAACTACACATCAAATATAATCGTGGAAAAGCTATGACAGTCTACTAAAATCACACTTTGCAAGTTGCCAAAGTGCTCCATCTCATCCACTACAATATTCAAATATGTGGTATGCCATTGACTTTCTTGATCAAAATTTACCATGACACTTCAATCCATTATCAAGCATAATTTATTAATGCCCTCTACTTGAAAATGTTGCCCACATGACCACATTGCATTGTAGGCTTTGTATTGCACATTGAAACTTTTGGGTTAGTTGTCACTTATAGTTGCTAAATATATAAATGAAGAAAGTGCATGATTACCTTCGGACTATATCCCTTGGAGAACTCTCACTTCTCTCTTATGACTACCTCCCCTTCATGTGATCCTATTGTCAATGCATCATACAACCACCTCGCATGCATGAACCACAACAACTCTTCTAGGCCTTTGGGGTATCAAACAAGTTGTTGACTTGTACTATGTCAAAATTTCAATTGTGCTAGCTCCCATTGGCTTCTGGCAACCTCGTACCTATGTGAAGACATTTCTCCATGGATGCATGATGTAGCATACAAAAACGATTCACATTCTCCTCCATGGTTCCATCCATCTACTTCCCTATCACATTTTCAACTACCACGTCTCTAGTTACTCTGTCATCATCCTTTAGGGACCATAGCATTCTATTGTCTATATCTACCATCACAAGTTACTCAAAAATATGTACCAAAGTCTCTCCCACTAGCCAGCATTTAGCCATGCTATGCTCTACGTGAGCTTGCTACTATACAAAGCCCGTAAGGGTTTTCATGAAGTGCTAAAAAATAACATTCACTGGCTATGTATTAGTCCTACAAACTCATATTCGTCCACAAGATGTACTAGGAGATGGGTGTCGTGATCATGCTTGTGGGTTCAAGGGGGTCACTGTCTATAAAAATGTCTATCACACATGAGTTCAAAACAAGGGAATATATAAAGAGATAAGCTTAGAAATATAGATTCACAAAAATAAATATTTTAAAATGTATAATTTTATTCACATAAGGGGTTTTTATATTTTGTATGCATATTTTTTACATAAGGGTATCATTCATTTATAAAATTGTCTTGGATTTTTGCCAAAAGCATATGATGAACCTCAATGAGAAAAATAGTATCCCTATTTTTTAGGGTGTTATATTTACTTACCCAAGTTGTTATCATATGAATTTGAGGTACATGTTTCCCATCATACACTTCAACATGTATAGGGTGATTTAACTTGTATGAGACATGGCTTTTAATACCTCATGCAAGATCTCTTTCCATGAGGTATTTCCAAGGCTATGAATGGCATCATAAAGCTCTCACAATCAAATAAACAAGAATCTTCATAAGCACATACGTATTTTTTGTTTTATTAGACTCTCAATCTATAGACATGGTTGGCCCAAGTTTATAAGTCTTTGTCAATTGAAACTTAGTAGTTTATACATCACTACCTATTTTAGTATGGCTTAACTAAAGAGGCATCCCTAAACTCAATGCACACATTGTGGGCCGTCTTGCATTTACATATATCCATCCATTAAAATTGAAGATCTAATATCTAATTTGGTAGCCTCTTTTAATATACATTTTTTAAATAAAGAGGACTTTGTTCTTATTCAATAGTACCTCTGGCTTCTTTGTAGACCCCTCTCCCCCTCCATGAGCAATGACCTCTACTGATTCAATGAGCTAAATATCTATTCAATGGAAGGATCTCGTTGTCACCTGACAGGCATCACCAATAATTGTCTTCATTTGAACATGAAGCTAAGGTGCCAACTTATTAGATTGCTTCTTTATGTGAATCTAGGTTTGTCACTTTTCATATTTCCATAGCCATGGATGTGATGTTTATATAGCTATTGAAATATGATGTTTATACATGGACTATTAGTAGCTTGTTCAAAATCCACATGCTATAATGGCATGGTCCGTGTGTGAAATCAATAGCTAGAATTTCATTACAATACTTAAGGCATGATTTGACAAAGGTGCTTTAGTTCAAACACATATTGATATTATTCACCAAGTTATGGTGGCAAATTTGAACCACTTTAGGTAAATATGTGTGCAAACTGGGGAATCTACAAAAGTCATATGAGGTTTCGATTTTTGAAAAATTCAGAGTGTGTGGTCCACAATGGTTGCACGATATACAAACTATGGGTAGGGTTGGCAAGCATTACAACTTTTGGGGCATCTATAGTAGGAGGATTGTAAAACAAATAAGTTTACAAGCATTGTATATCTAGAGCATAAAAAGCCATAGTTGAGTGCAAGCTTATCTATTCCAACTTATAACTCAAGGCTTTCAGCTTAACATGCACGTTGGGAGTAGCCCAATTGCCATGTTTGCAAAATGAAATAGCTTGTCTATCCAAAATGTCTGTTTCTAAAATGATTTCAAGCTATTCTCATTTGAAGATGCTTTTGGAGCACTTTATCTCTTCAAGAAGTAGATACATTAGGATCGCAGGAATAGGATGACACTGTTGTGCTTTTTGGTTGTTGCTTTTGTGTCTTGATGTTCTAAGAACTTGAGTTCTTAACAAGCTAGGAGTTCATAGCTTGCTTTTGATGAAAATTTTCTCATAAAGCTAAATTTAACCTTATGGTTGAAATTAGATGAGTTCTATATAGGTTGGCAAGAAGAAGTTGGACTAAGAGGCTAAGAAAATTTGAGAAGTGGTAAAGTTTTTTGAACCCTAGCTTTATCATGAGTAGGAACAAGGGTCATGGAGACACATTGGGGCCTTGTATACCCTATCTTCTCAATATACTTCCATGTGGATGGATTGAAGCACTGAATTGCACCTTTTTGATGCATTACACGATTGCATGAGGCCCACTAGAGCTATATCTAGTAAGTTTAGATGCATGTGTATATGAGAGAACAACTTCATATAGCACACACCCCGTTTCACATCACATTGGGAAATCCTAGGAACTTGTGGAATGAGAGGGTAAGGTGGGTTGGTGGGATGAGGGCCATCTAGATATAAATTAGCTAAGACAAGGGTGTCGAATTACATGGAATCAATATAGAGTGCTTGTGAGTGGGGGAAATAGTGGAGTCACAACTTCCAACTGAGGCGTGAAGCCTTGAGTGTTAAGGGACATAACTTAATCAAGGAACTCTATATACATGCCTTCATCGATCACTGAGCATTGATTAGACACTTTGTCCTTCAATGCATGCATCTTTCTTTTTGTGTACGTACATTGAATGCTTTAACATTATCATATGTTAGTCTCTTCATTGAAAGCATGGCCTTTGATCTTCTTATCTCAGCATTAGAAAAAAGTCAACAAATATATTAATAGGAAAAGTAACTTTGCTTAGTGTACTTGAGATATTAGGTTTTAATGCTCTTTTTATCTCAAAAAATATTTTACATGTATAGCCCTCACTAGTAGCTAGACTTAGCAAAGGCCACTCGAAGCTTGAAAAATCGGGCAAAGGAAGGGGGGGTATTGATCCCCATTGGCTACGCTGCATGGGGACAATATAAGAATGGTCATAAAAGAATATTCCATTCTGTGTAAGCTCTATCTTCTTTCTACCTTTGTACATCTCTTCTCCAATCGAGCCATGCATCCTGTCAATAACATCAACAATAGACTCGACCAGTTGCCATTCCTCAAGATTAGAGGGATACACATCTACTAGACAAATGAATAAATGCTATAATGGAAAACCTTAAACCAAGTTCAAAAAAAGAAATACTTTAAGAATCAAATCCTTACAATTTGGTCTATGTGTTGGAAGATTTGAAGTTCCAAGTTCCAAATATAGCTCTCTATGCATAAACACATGTTGCACCAGTACCTCTTTTATGTTATTCTTGTTTACTCCAAGCTTGAAATCTCGGATTCTACCCTTCCAAGCAGAGATGAACAAGCTCTCATATCTTTGCATTTTCTCACATTTTGCCTACTACATGGTGATCCAACTATCTTTGCTAATGATTGTAGGAATCCATCTTTCATCTTTTTGGAATGAGTTAAACTCTTATATGGATGTGATTTGGGAGCTTGGACGCCTTGTTGAAGGTCGAATTTCTATATCCAATGGCACAGAGAGAGAAAGAGAGAGAGGACTAAGCTACCACAAAGGAGGGAAAAACATGAGAGTGATACGAGAAAAGAGGGAAAAAAATAAGTGCCAAGCTCTTTGCTAATTTGAATTTGGATTAAACATGCCATTATCATTAATCTAGACATATCATTAAATAAAATTGGCCAGGACTGTATATCATTAATGCAAAGAATGTCATAATCACAAATATGAAACTAAAAATAGATATCGATAATATAAAATTGTAATATTATATTATATTTATTTATTTATAAATATTTTTTGGATATTTTTTAAAATAGGACTCCCGTTACCGAGGCTTTGCTCGTATTGGTTTAGAGCACTCTCTCTCTATCTCCTAAAAGACATTTTCGAGACCTCAAAACTCCCCTAATGTGGTGTTATAGGTTTGCCACAAGTCCGATTCAGCTCCAATATGGTAGTTACAAGTCTAAATAAGATGCAAAATTTGACCGTTCAGGTTCAAAGATTAGCTTGTGCGATTTCCATTTTAAATCTATTATATATCCTATTAATAGACATCAACCTTTTTATGAAGTAGAGCTAAGAGACAAGATTTTGTTGGCAAAGTATAATGGACACTCATCTTCATCTTTTGACTTAGACAAGTGGATTGCAAAGTTGGAATCATACTTTGATATATTTCCTAGGAGCAATGATAAAAAAATTCACTTTGCCACATTGCATTTAGAAGGGTCTACTCACACTTGGTGGTGGTAGATTAAGAAAGAGAACCACCAGTGGAATCTTGGGAAGCATTCAAGATGCTTATGGCCAAAGTTTCTATATCTCCACTTGAGAAAGAGAAGTTACATAGGTCTACAAAAAATAGATCCTACCATAAGAGAATACATAAATCGATTCCTCAATCTCACTATATACATGGAAAGCATAAGCAATGACTCCAAGCTCCATAAGTATATGTATGGCTTAGAGCCTTGTTTATTGGTTGATTGTTAGGGAAAATTTGATGTAAAAAAATGGCCTCATAAGGGAGTTTGACCAAAATATTCTCTCAAAAAATAGAGTCATTGTGATATTTTTGTAAATATAAATTGCAAACTTGTCAAATATTGCATTTTTAAAACCTACGCTTCCAGAGCTTCCATTCATATATTGGATGTTAGGGTTTGAATGTGAGACAATGAAGTTATACCAAAGATTCTTTATGCCTAGGAATATTATTGTAAAGCTTTCCTTTGATATATGGATTGTTAGGGTTTGAAAGTGGAACAACAAAGTCATACCAAATATTATTTCTTCCCTAGGGAGTATTCCCATAACAAATATTCTTTTTAATTGAGGGAATATTACCATAAAAATATTTTTGATGGTAATATTCCCCAGGCAAAAAGAATCTTTGGTATAACTTCATTGTTCCACTTTCAAACCCTAATGACCCATGGTAATATTCCTTATGCAAAAAGAAATATTTGGTATAACTTCATTGTCCCACTTCCAAACCCTAACAACCCATATATCAATGGAAAGCTATTGAAAAATAGGTTTTAAAAATGTAATATCCGACAAGTTTGGAGTTATTTGTAAAAATTTCACTATGCTTTTATTTTTTGAGGGAATAATTTGGTCAAACTCCCTTATTAGGCCATTTTGGACCTCAAATTCTCCCTAATGGTTATATGAGAATTGAATTTTGGAACCATTTTAGAGCATCATAGTGGCCCGAGAGGCGTAAAAGAGCAAATTTCGACGCCAGGAATCCAACACAAGTTTCCGTTCATCAATCGGAGGTCGTTTGATCCTCCATTTAATGGTTGCAAGATATGGTGATGTGAAATATCTATTGGATTGAGGAGCCAAAAAGTGTGTGACAAATGCTAGATTGATAGATTTTGATGCCACAAGATTAGCTATCTAATCGGATCAATATTTTGAGGTAGTTTACCCCTCCAATGAGGCCGAAACCCCTTTTGAAAAGTGTGAACACGCAAGAGGTGAAATTAGATAATTTAAATTTTAAAGCTTAACCCTTAATGGCTCAACAAAACACAAATTTTCAATGTGGAGGGAGGTGTAAAGTTTTTGCACCCCCTCAATTGGCATCTTAATGGCGTTTTGTGGCGGATAAATTCATGAGAGATGTAAGGCAATTCTCTTATCTACACACCGAGTGCTCCGATTTGACTGTATGCACATGTGATATAATGCAAGGAATGAAATTCTCTGATTTCATTCTTTCTCTCTCCTCCTTGCACTTTGTTCCCATGGCTACTCTATGTCATGGAGGGGGTGGGCTGAGATGAAAGATTTTGGACATGGTATGGAGTGTAAATCAAAGGTTGAGGATGCATGAGCAGCCATGGAAGAGTGTGAGCAATTCCAACTTTGAAATGCATATAGATTCATATGAAATTAATCGTGTTTAGATTTGTATGAAATTAATCATGTAAGTACTCATTTTTTACGTTTCATGATGATTCTTTCATGCATATTATAGGAAATGGTTTAGAATGATTGAATATGATTTTCATTACTTGAAAATCCAGAATTCTCAGTTGGTTCTTACTATTTGTATAATTAAAATAAAAATCAAGAGACGTCGCAATGTAAAAATTGTGAAATTTTAACAAATTTGAGGATTTTATGAGTTTTTATGGTTCTTGTGATGTTCACACAAGGGCATATGAAATATAATGATGCATCTTGGTTCATATAACCTCTACATGTCTAAAAAGTAGAAAAACCAATAATAAATAATAGGATAAATAATTAAAAAGTAAGAAAATAAAAAAAACTTACATCCAAAAAATTATTTAGAAATATGAATATGTTCATGAATGTATGGTGGGGCTAGGTCATGAGGTTTAGCCTCTGTTTATCCCCATTCTTTATGTTTTAGTGCGTATTTATCACTTTTCACATAAGAAAAACACATTAAAAATACTCTTTACACCTACCAATGCAAGCAAAACCTTAAACAGTAGGGACAAAGGGTTGTGGAAATTTGAATATCATTGGAGTTCTGATTTTGTGCATGGTCTATCATATAGGATCCAATTATTTTAAGTGTTTAAAGAAAGTGCAGTAGCACAAATAATTTCAGTGCTAGCTTAGCAATGGTGCATTGCGTTAGAGTGAAGTCATGAAAAGAATTGTTTATGCACATCCACACTGATTGATTTATGGGTTTACTTGTTTGTGCACTTTATGGAATTCACTTTGCATTTGCATTTTCATACACGATATTAAGAGAATTATCTCCTAGATGCATAACACTTCTTTTTGAACAATTGATCCATATTGAGGGTGAGGTTCCCAAAGCTGTAGATTTAGTGTTATCATTTCCTTTGGGGAACTAATTTGGTAAGGACTAAATTATCTCTCGGAATGTTTTGCTAAAAGAGAAGACTATATTGTGTATGTACTTTATGTTGAAATGGCCCACCATCCTAGGGCTAATCCATGGGGTGTAAGAGAGTCATAGTGGGGCCACAACAATAAGCTAGGGGGGTGATCCCTTTGTTTGTGCTACAAGGTGCTAGACACCGTTATGTTTGGATACTTCCTATGCTTGGAGTTAAGAAGGGCATCACATTGGACTACAATTTAAAGTTTTTATCTACAAGTGCAACTCCCCCTAGTCCACTACTTGATCAGTAGCTTTGGGGGTCAGGGAAGGTGTTCTAGGGCTGGTTGATATTGGGGAGCACCCTCAGGTGAGATCTTGGGGTTTCTTTGGGCTGGCAGCCATGGTAGCTTGCAGGAGAAGAGAGAGAGAGAGAGGGTTGGGGAAAAAGTGACTGAGGTTTTGCCCTCTTTCAACTCCTGGGACTCTAAACTTGGCCTGGAACCCTTAAAATTTGCATGAAAAGAAGTGATGACCTACTATTTTAACCGTTTTACCTCCAGATATGTCTGAGTCTCCAGCCATAGCTTCTGCTTGCTCCAAAAAGCTGAAGTTAACTGCAGTCCTTCTTGCTGTACCTATACCTGTAGGCTGAGTAACTAGGGTTTTTGGGATTTGAAAAGGGAGAAAGAGGAAAGAGGAAAAGGACCAAAGATTGAAGCTCTGATACCACTTGTAATGAAAGAAGTTGAGAGGAGAGAGAAGGAGAGCAAGAAGAAGAAGGAAGAAGACTAGACGAAGAGAGAGAAAGAGAGAAGGGAGGAGAGAAGGGAGGAGGAAGCCATGGAAGCTAGAGATGAAGGTGAAGAGTATGATCTTGATAATAACTGGTTTCCCTAATTTGGGGCTCTTACACCTTAAATACCTCGGTCAGTGTGACGGGGTGTCTAAACCCTAGTCGGTGTGTATCCTGCTTGTTACAAAAACAATTCATAGTGTTTATACACTCCTAGCCGTGAGGCCATGGGGTTGTTTAGGTGAGTTTAGGAAGCCCAAATAGAGTCCTAGAGCCAGTGTCGATGCCATTTTTGGTCTTGATATTATGGCCCAAAACACCATCACTATTTTCAAGGCCATTGAGAAAGATATGGAGGTAAAATATAGAAGAGAGCCTATATTTCAACCCACTTATGGGTAGTAGAGGGTTGTTTTAAAGTAGGGCTAAGTTGTGGAGATTTAGAGTATCCATCTATTCACCATTCAATGCTATTAAGAAAAGAGTTGATCCTACCTCTACAAATGATGATTAAACAGGGAGTCAATATGTTGAAAGAAAATATCCACCAACTTCTCTTCCAAATAATGACAAGTTTATTCCTATGGATCTTTATAAGGAGTGCAAGGGGAAAGAACTTTGCTTCAAGTGTGGAGAGAAGTATACTACATATCACCTTGTAAAATGTACCTATAGCAAACCTAAAGTGAATAGTATGATAGTACTTGAAGATATTGACTATGAACTCGTGAATGATGGAGATGACATGAAAAGTTTTGGTACAAATTTGATTATGCATTAATTATAAAGACATGACTCATACATGGAATTATATTGCTTGAAGAGAGCTTTGCTTGGAGATATATCACGCTTGATTTAGATAAGCTGATCAAAAGGGGTTTCTTGAAGATTAGGGTATCTTTTATCATGTCTAAACAGAATGCTCTACCTTCTTCACCATTTGGTACATTTTGTATTAGGTTCTCATTTTGTTTTGAAGGAAAAAAACATCTAGGTGGGGATGGATTGTAATGAAGAGAAATTAGATATATATTTTAGGAATATGTCAATAAATACTTATTGTCAAGATGGCACAAGTACATGAGATATAAGATGCTATTCAATCATTATCCTTTATGCAAGTAATAAAAATCGTCTTATTTCTTGTCCCTCCTTTCTCTGCTTCTTCTTTTATCTTTCTCTATATATATACATGTATGTGTGTGTGTATGTGTATTCTTATCTCTTTTTCATTCATCTCTCTCTCTACATGTGTAAATGTGTTTGTATGTATGCACACATGTGTGCATATGTATGCACGTATGGTGTAAGCTTATAAGCACATGTATGTTAGTTAGCATAGTTGTTTGTATACTGACTTTTATGCTAATTAATAGTTGTCTGCGTGCTAATTAGCATCCGAATTCTATCACCCCCCTCAAGTACAAACAAGCGGCTTTGTGAAGATATCTGCAACTTGATCATGCGTGGAGAAATGGATCAAATCAATCTCTTCATTCAAGACTTTCTCTCAAGTGAAGTGGTAATGTATCTCAATATGGTTGGTCCTAGCATGAAAGATAGGATTATTGGCAAGGTAGATAGACAAGAGATTATCACAAAAGACTTCAGTTGGCCCTTCAACTATAGTCTCCAACTAGTACACTAATATCTACAAGTATTCTTCTCAACCATACAATATCACAAGTGATATTACCTACTCCTTTTTATTCATCTTCAATACATGCTAATGCAATTGTGGGCTTGGATCAATTGATTATACCACTTCCTAGTGAGCAACAATATTATGAAGTAGACCTTCTATCCTCAATATTTCTAGCCCACCAATCAACATCTATGTATCCAAATAACTTTAAGGCTAAAGTAGACTCATAAAATAACTCAGAGTCTGAAGTACCTCTGACATATCTAAGAATATTCTTGGCATTAATCCAATGACTTTTCTTGGGTTCATGCATAAATTGATTGACAATGCTCACAACAAAAGCAAGATTAGGCCTTGTTATGGTTAAATAGATTATGCAACCAACTAACTGCCTATATAGATTGGCATAAGTTTGGATCCATCATCTTTTATAAGTTTGAGATTGGAGTAGAGGTTGTCCCGATCCCCACAATCGGACCACTGGTAAATCGGACCACTGGTAAATCGGATGTCCGATTCCCAGAGTCAACCCAGAACAAAACCTGACCCATTTAGGAGCACACTGGGGCACTCCCCCGGTGGTCCACCCCCCACGTGCGCAACAGGAAGCAGCATGGGGCCCTGCGACCCATGAGGCGGCCAGGAATAGAGTAGTAAAGCCTGTTAGGCCCAAAACGAACAAGAGTGGGCAAGACACAGGGAGAGCACTCACAGCACTTTGATCGAATTTCCGCACTTGAAGAACACTTAGGAAAGTCGAAAGCATGTTTGAGCACGAGTGCACAAGGATAACACGATTACGAGCGGCCCTAAGTTGAGCGCTGCATTCAAAAATTAAAAAGAACTCACTCAGATAAATTGCCGAAAAAAAAACCCACCACTAAGAGAAAACCCAAGCGTGACAGACGCACAGAGCGCAGGGTAGGATCAAGCAAGGAGCAACAACGACAAGGATTTGACGGACAACCAGGCGTGAGGATTTCACCATGACAGAGGGAGTTCCAAATCATCGGTTTGCGGGGGAGCTAGATGTTAGCACGTTTCCGGAAGCCATACAACAAATGGTGTGAGCAGTTACGATGCGCACGCCCGGTACGAACACCATGGCAGGACAGCGGAGGCAATTATTGCAGACCTAGAGGAGGAGAGGAGGCTAGCCCGCAAGGCATTGCAGGGCATAGCAGACTATAATAGGGACCAACAAGCCAGGAGCCTAAGGCAAAGCATGGAGCTGCATGAGGTGCAGCGAGTGCTGAACTTGGCTGGCCGAAACCGAACAGACCAGGAGAGAGCACTCGAGGGAGACCTGACGCTAGGCGAGCTCCTCATGAAACGGCTGTTCGATAACACCGCGGCGGAGCAAAATGCCGTTGCGCTAGCAACCTCGCTACTTGCAGGACTAGGGGCAACCCAAGGCTCAAAGAGCCAGGCCAAAATACCTATTGTCGCTAAGCAACTCGACAAGTACCAACCACCGGACGACCCGTACAGCTTTGTTGAGCAGTTCGAGCAGGTCTGCGAAGCCAATGGCGTCAATGACCAAACCCAGCGTTCGCAAGCATTCGGACTTTGCTTAAGCGATAAGGGTAGGACGTGGTATACAAGTCTAGATAATGTAGAACGGGCCAATTTCAATAACCTCAAGGATCTCTTTGTTAAGAGATTTGCCGAACCCGGATACTCTGACAACCTGCTAGTGCGTCTGATGAACGTCAAGCAGAAGGAGAAGGAGGGCATCTGCGACTACGTCACCCACGTTAGAAGTCTCCTTAAGAGAATCCCCTTGGCGACCGACAGGGCGGTGTCAACCGTGTTCATCAGCGGGATTCGGGATGAAGAATTGTACAAAGCACTAGCGGGCAACTCGAGCTTGCAAAGGTACGTGGTGGCTAGAGTTTTCGAGGAGGCCATTAGGGTCAATGACCAGCTGAGGGAGCGGAGCTCCAGGAGCTCGAACCCAGAAGAACTCAACCCACGGAGTTTAGAACGAACACCAACCTCTAGCGAACGACCCAACACGTCATCCCACGATAAGGGGAAGTCCGCCGAGGCAGACCATGGCTTGGCCGAGGTCAAGACAGAACTGGCCAAAATACAGGACATGTTAAGGCGACCTGCGCGTCAGCATACCCAGTGCGTGTACTGCGGAGGAAACCACCTACCAGCAGAATGTCAGGACCCTAGGTCGAGACCTTGCACCAACTGCGGAAGGTTCGGCCATGATGCCGCACAGTGCAGACTACCACGACGACTACCGTACACGCAGCCCTACGGCCAGCTCTATCAGGCTAACAGGCCACAGCCATTCTACGGAAGGGGAGCTCCTCTTGCCCTACCAGCACCTAACGATGCGAAGCCAGCGGTCCCTAGGCTGGACATAAACCCTACCGGTATCCCTAGGCCGCCTAGTCCGTATGTGACCCACCCGCCGAGCGATGCTCTTGTGCATTACGTAGAGGAGCCCAGTGACGAAGAAACCTACATGTACCCGTACGTCTCGCATGACGACGAGGGCATGCAATCCTCATGGATTATCGACCAGTACCGGTGATGGTGCTAGGACGAGGACGGGGTAGAGGCCTGGGAGGGCAGCCACCGGATCCAGTCACTTGTTGGACATGTGGGCATCCCGGCCACGTCTCGTCAAGGTGCCCAAAAAGAGAGCAGCAAAATAGGGACAAAGCCGACCAAAGGTGTGCGGAGTGCGGAATCACTCATCTTTTTATAGATTGCCCAAAGCGGAAGCCGCCTTCTGGGACGGCCAATTTGCCGTCCGTCCCGCTGGGACTGTTTGGGGTTGAAAACCCCGATGGGGAGGCCACACCTATCCCTCTACGAGTGATGACCCGAGCACAAACGAAGCAGGCCCGCGTCTCTCTGCCAGGACCTAGCAACCTCGACGCTGTCTCTGTAGGAAAGAAAAGCCGTAGGCGGAAAAAGAAGAGGTCAGAGGCTAAGGTCGCACTAAAAACCGACAGGATCATGACCTTGCCCCACGGCAAGAAGGTCTCAGATGCAGAGGTAGAAACTTCAGCCCCTAGAAGTGCGCAACCGGAGAACGCTAAGGTGGGGGAATACCCACACCCCAGGCGGCAATTGGAAGCCATAGAAAAGGTAAAGGAATGGGTGAGGGAGGCTCAACAGCACCTCAAGGACGTCGAGCCTATCATGGAGGATGAGATTGAGGACCTCTCCAGCATGAGTGTACCATCATCGCTACCCCACCCTAAGTCTGCCGAGGCGGCTACGCCACAAGCAGTACCGACAAGGGCAAGGCTAGGCCTAGACGTAACAGAACCACATGACAGCCCTGGCCGTTGGCCCGGACAGTCTGAACATAGACCAGGACAGGGGTTTAGCAATCTCCTAACCACATTAGTAACCACCCCTGTAACGGTTGCGCTGGGAGAGCTCCTCAGGCAGCACTCGACCCTGTGGCAGGATCTCAAGTGGTGGATCGACAGACCGCACGAGCAAGTGCTAGGAAATGCTCAAGACCAGGATGCGGAAACGCATTTGCCAAGTTTGACGCTACACTCAAGCCCTAAGTCCTTGCACATCAACGCCTTCTGGGAGGGCTCAGAAATGCACGCAGTCCTGCCAGTTCTAGCCCTAGGGGACACAACGAGAAGGGGGATCGTGGACACAGGCGCAGGGGTCAGTGTGCTCAACCATGCAGTGCTACAGAAGTGGGGAAACCCACCCGTCGAAACTGCCCGGTTTAACGTCACACTAGCAAATGGCATGCGAGTGAGACCATTCGGGGTCTTGAAGAATTGGCCAGTGAAGATTGCAGGAATCCAGTTCTCTGTCGACTTCATCGTCATGAAGGGAGTAGACTATGACATCTTATTGGGTCGACCCTGGATGCGCAATGCCAGAGTTATCGAAGACTGGGGTAACAACCTGATCTTCTTGGGCAACCAAGCTGATGCTGTGAGAATAGAGATGGACACTTGGAAGACCTCACCAGTCGACCTAGATACCATCTCCACTCTACTCAAAGGAATCGACCAGAACAAGGAATCCCGCGGGTCCTTGACGAGGTATATCCCTTGCCCGGAGGACGAGCGGGATTGGATGCACGTTCTCGCTACGCTTGATTTGCCATTCTCAGATCAGGAAGCGTACGAGCAGGCTGTCCAAACAGTTGGCAAGCCAAGAGAAACACAGCCCGTGCCTGTCTACATGATGGCAGCAAGCCTCCATGACGGACCTAAACATGTCACCTTCCAAGTGCCAACCAATAGGAGACAACTTCAAGGGATACTGGGACACCTAACGAACCGACTGGAGTGCAATGCAGCCGCCAATCTCACGCCGCTCCAAGACCTCTTGGAACAACCCGAATGGAAGTGGACCAGAGTGCATGAACTAAATCTCAGATACAACTGGGCATTGGTCTTTGACCAACAAAATGAGGCAAAACAGGCCCTGGAGAACGATGCGCAGTCCAGCGAGGCGGATTCTAGCGACGAATACGAAGACTGCCAACCCTTCGATGAAGAAAGTGAGGGTGAGATGGACACGGTAGAATATGATACCGAAGGGCGAGAGATTGAACAAATCCGAGCGGATGCAAAACCACAGCCGAGGCCGGCCATTTGGATGGACCAAGGGGTCATGTGTGCGAAATGCGATCGTGCGTGGTTGGAACAAATGGGGGCTGTGGATTTTAAGCAGGCCGGCCTGACCCAACCAAAAGCGGCAACCCTGCTTAGAACCGAGTCGCCCTCCAAACTGAGGCCGCCAGGAGAGACCACCTCCCCTCGTGAAAATGAGGAATTCGACTCTGAATCTGAAGTTACTTCGGAGGATGACCCGGAAATCCCTAGGCCACCCACGGCTAGACGCACCAGGGGAGATCTGCCCATCCACCTGAGGCGCCGACGACTACGACAGAATAAAACAGAGCGCTCCAATGGCGTGCGATCGGAAGAACAACGAAAGCCGCGGGACCTCCCTAAGCGCTTTTTGAAATTCAAAAAAGGGGATAGGGTGGTGGTTCTGCTAAGTGCCAAACGCCAAGGGCAAATCCGCGAACCCATCGAAGGGCCAGCCAAGGTCAAGGAGATAAACCTAGCCCTGGAACGGCAAACACCCCGACCGGTGTTCATTGCCGAGGACCTGACCACGGAGGAGGAATCCAACCTCATCACTCTTTTGCGGGAGTACCGGGATGTGTTTGCTTGGTCCCTAGACGAGCTATGAGGGGTGGACCCGAGTGTTGTGACTCACAACATACCCATGACGACGGATGCAATGCCGGTCAAGCAGCGACCATACCCCATGAATCCCAAGCACGCCCATGCTGTCAAGGAGGAAATTGACAAGTTAATGCGAGCCGGGTTCATTTACGAAATTGAGCACACGGACTGGGTATCACCCATAGTCATTGTGATGAAGAAAAACGGCAAGATTCGAGTGTGCGTCAATTATAAGAAAGTAAACGCAGCGACAAAGAGAGACAACTACCCCTTACCATACACTGAGCACATGCTTGAGAGGGTGGCAGGTGAGGAAGCCTACAGTTTCCTGGATGGCTTCTCGGGATACAATCAGGTGCAAGTGCACCCTGCAGATAGGCACAAGACCGCCTTCGCTTTGCCTATGTAGTCATGCCATTCAGGCTAACCAATGCCCCCGCCACCTTTCAGCGCCTCATGTGCACCATATTCAAGGATATGCTTCGCAAGGAGTTGGAGGTCTTCGTCGATGACCTGTGTGTCCATTCAGCTTGGAACCAGCATCTCGAAAAACTCCGCGCGGTCTTTGAACAGTGCCGTTTATACCGTCTCTCCCTCAACCCCCTGAAATGTCAATTTTGGGTAAAGCACGGTTGCATCCTGGGACACGTGGTGTCCAAGAACGGCATTGCCACGGACTTCTCAAAGGTCAAGGTTATCGTGGACCTCCCACCCCCAAGCAATTATAGGGGGGTTCAATGCTTCTTAGGTCACACAGGATACTACAGGCGGTTTGTACTAAACTACGCGCTGATCGCTAGGCCATTGTACAAACTGCTAGTTGCCTTCGAGTGGACCAAGGCCTGCCAGCGAGCCTACGAGGAACTGAAAAAAGCCCTAACGACGGCACCTATCCTACGACCCCCAGATTGGACCATGCCATTCCACGTACACATCGACGCTTCTAAGTTCGCCGTGGGGGCGGTGCTGTGCCAACCAGGTGAGCATAACTTAGATTACCCAGTAAGTTTTGCAAGTAGGCAGCTCACTGAAACAGAGTTGAACTATTCAACAACGGAAAGGGAAGGATTAGCTATGGTGTTCGCCGTGAAGAAGTTCCGGCATTACCTGCTTGCCACCCCCTTCACCTTCTTTGTCGACCATCAAGCCCTGCTCTACCTAGTCAACAAACCTTGCGCTACCGGGCGTATAGCACGATGGCTTCTCCTGCTCCTAGAGTTCGACTTCTCAGTGGTAGTACGGAAGGGAAAACAACACTATATGGCTGACCATCTGTCCCGAATACCCACAGGAGAAGCTACTGGACAAGGCATAGTGGACGATTTACCAGACAGCCACTTATTTTGCATGTCCAGCGAAAAAGACCTATTCAGGGCCGACCTGACACCATATTGGGCAGACGACATAGTCCAAGTACTCGAGCATGGGCTGCTCGAACGACCAATGGAACGTGCACGACTTAGGCGATTAATCTTGAAAATCCAGCCTTATCAGTTGATTGCAGGCCAGCTCTATAGGCTGGGGCAAGACGGTCTGCTACGTAGATGCGTATGTGAGCATGAGATGCACGATGTGCTCTCAGAGGCGCACATCGGCATTGCAGGAGGACACTTTAGCGGGGATACAACAGCACGGAAGGTGTTGCAGTCCCAGCTATGGTGGCCCACACTCTTCCGGGATGCCTCACAATTTGTCAAACACTGCGATGCGTGCCAACGAACGAGGGTCCCAATCCGTAAAGATTAGATGGAGTTAACCCCGGTCATCGCTCGCCAACCTTTCGAAAAGTGGGGTATTGACTTCATAGGACCCATCAGCCCTGCGGCACAATATTCACAGGCTAGATATATAGTGGTAGCCACCGACTACCTCACCAAATGGGCGGAGGCGAGAGCCACGCGGAAAAACGACGCTAGGACAACTGCCAAGTTTTTATGGGAACAAGTGATCTCGCGTTTTGGGTGCCCCATCGAATTGGTCAGCGACCAGGGAACGCACTTCATCAACGAAGTGATATCCCATCTCCTATCCACATTCCTCATCATCCATCGCAAATCCTCACCATACTACCCTCAGGCTAACGGCTAGGCTAAGTCAACCAACAAAATTCTCATCACCGTCCTGACCAAAGTTGTCTCAACCTCACGAAGTGACTGGGATAACAAGTTGATGGCGGCCCTGTGGGCCTACCGAACAGCTTATAAGACGGCCGTCGGACAAACGCCTTTCAGGCTAACCTATGGGACCGAAGCTATTCTCCCCCTAGAATTCTTTGTCCCCAGCCTACGGATAGCACTACAAGAACGATGGGAGGGGAGGGAGGCATGGACGCAACGCTTAGTCGAGCTAGAACGCCTGTCGAAGGTACGTCTGCTAGCCACCGATGCGCTTATTTGTGAGAAAGCTAGACGCAAAACCTGGTTTGACAAGCACGTCAAGCAATGAGAGTTTGAGCAGGGCGACCTAGTACTCCTCTATTCAGTTAAAGGACACAAATAGAAGATGAAATTCAGAGGTCTTGGGCCCTTTAAGGTCCGCGCAATCAGCCGTACTGGTAATGTCGAGCTGGAAACCCTGGATGGAGAGGGCATCGGCTTCTTTAATGGCAGTCGAATCAAAAAGTATTATCCACCCACGCACCCACTGCATGAACAACCAATGGTGGAACCGCTCGTTAAAATACGAGTAGCCACACTTACAGAAATCGAAGAAGATGAGGACGAGCTTATCGAACCCGCCTACCTCCGCATCACGATCACGGCCAAGCAAACGTGCTCCTTCAACGCCTTGATCGACGAGGGGGCGGATTTTAACATCTTAACACATGAGCATTGGACCCAACTGGGTGCTCCAACACTTCACCCCACAGCAGCCAGATTGAATCCATATGGGGCCCAATCCTACCCGCTCCTTGGCACATGCAGGGTTGCAGTTTCTATCGAGACTGAAACTATCCCCATGTTGTTCTATGTCCTACCCGATGCCAGGGAGGCAGGCGCAGAGTGACTGCTCGGGCGAACTTTTAAAAAGCAGACCCGCTGCAATGTTGATTATGAGTTACAACGCATCCACCTAACCATCGGAAATGTGGCAATTACCACGACTTTCAACCAGCGCCTCGTAACCCCAGCCTTGCTCAATGAACCACCATTAGAAATAGTTGCACAAAGGACTAAGAAAGAAGGCCGTGCATATCTACTACACCCAGATCCCCATGCATCGCAACCCGCCAAACCTAAGGCAAAACCCCAACAAACTCGCTTGCACTGGGTGCCGAAAAAGCCGCGGGATCAGTCTACAACTAGACGTGCGGATCCGCAAAACACATACAAACCTAAACCTAGAAGACCAAAACGCCATCATCACAAGCGCCGCGTGGTTAAGAAAATATGGGTCCCTAAAACCCTGCTGCATGCACAAGGCTACTATGAAGGGAATGCCTTGCTGTGGATCCCCAAGGTCCCAACTGACACAGGTCCTGCTCCTACGTCAATCGCAAAGTCCGGTCCTCGGGCACTTCAAGACCACGAACCGCGCAATCCATCCCAGTCATCCGACTCCCTTGAGAGTCATTCCACAGGCGTCATACACGCCCAACGGCCCAAGCACCGGCCACTACTGCCGGCGGTCTCACCCAACCACCCTGGTCCGCAACCCAGCAGCCCTGCCGACCGCCCTAGCACGGTTCCTCAGACCAACCTCGACCCGTCCATTCAACCATTGGCCGAGCCGCTGACTCAAACAGGCCCCCACCGGCAGCTTTGTGCTGACCAAACCTCTAGCCCCAACAAACCTCAACCACCCGACGGCCTTAAGCCTTCCTATGAACGGAAGTCATTCCTAACGCTGGCCGCGGACCTCGCCGATGACACAGGGATTGACGTTGTGGACTGCATCAAACAACTCGATGCCACTTTTGTGGCACTGGCCCTTAGCTATGACCGCCTAGACTTGGGACTGTTAGCAGAACCCCTTGCAACGGACGTACGCACTATGCCTTGCTCTTGGGAGACTTTCGAATTCGCCTTTGCACAAGCTTCACGCTCTGCCGCTGAGCTACTCGCTCGGGAGGTCTCCGAAGAGCAAGCCATTAGGCAACGCCTCATCCCATCGTTTGACCCGCGCACGGTGTCCAGCCTCACCAACCAAGAAACAGCAAGGTTGTCCCACCTCGCGGACACCGAATCTCCCTTCTTGAAGCAATGGTACACTCTTCGATTAAAGTGGGCAACAGAAGGATGCCGCACAATGACCAACGCCGAACAACGCCGAGCCATCAAGACGGCCGAGTATGATCCCACATACGTCGCGCCCACCTCGTATCGAGTGTTAACCACTCTTCGAGGTCAAACCATGGACGATCATATCTTAGGACACCCCTATCTCGATCGTATCCTGACAGAAGAAGAGCTCCACATCGCAAGTCGGATCAACTCCGGAGATTTCCTTACCGATGTCCTCACATACATCACCCACGTAGGCATCCGACCCTGTGACCTGGACCACACTGCACACCTCGAATATAACCCCAACTTCTACGATTGGCTCCTCCTCAAAACAACCTGAACACCTGCAGCCCACACCCCAATCCTGGGACGGATTTTTCTTTTCCTCCAGGGAAAGGGCAGGAAATAGTGGGGCAGTAAATCAGTAAATCTAAAAAGCAAACCAAGCATGAAAGTTAAAACTAAAAGTGAACCACGCATGAAAAAGCTCCAAATTAAAATGCCATGCAGGAACATGTGATAGAAGTTGAAATAATAATAATAATAATAATTAATATTAAAAAAAATCATGATTATAAATGATGAAATCTATTATGGTTGTCCCACAAATTGGTTGCCAAAAATACTAAGGAGCGAGTTGACTGGATGTACAGGTAGTGACCATGGTAGTCCAAGATAAAGTGGGCAAACTTCCTTTTTCGGAGGAGGAACAGGCGTGATACGGCCTCACGGTGGAAACCAGAGCATTCAATCAGCTGAAGTTCTGCCATATATTCAATTTGGAGGATGTGGTTATTGAGGAGCCAGCAGTGCGACGGATCATGGAGCAATGCCACTTGCAACAGTACCTGGAAGCAGTAGGCCGGAGAATAGACTATGCCCTGTGCACAGAGTTCCTACGCACCTTCAACAAAAACAGAGGCACCATCACAGTATGGGACGTAGGAGCCACCAAACAGGTGCAAGTTGAGCTGACCCCGGAACTGGTAGAACGAGCTCTGGAACTTCCGAACAAGGTGGAGAAGAAGCCGAAAAGGGACGTCTACACCATGTTGGGAATGGACAAGGTGAAAGTCCACACCAACGACGGAGTCAACTTGGCAGACATCCCTGATCCAGAGATCCAGCTGCAGGCAAAAATGATGCATGCCCTATTTTCGAGTCAACGGTACAATAGCATCATGTCCAGGATAAATGTACCTTTACTCGAAAGCATAGCGGCTCAGGCACTGGATGAGGTAAACCTCAATGGCTTCGTGAGAAGGACGATCGAGGCCTCAGCAAAGGCCCTGGCAACAGGAGGAAGGGCCGGGGCAGGAGAATCCCTCTCGCCGCGATCGACCCGCAAGGCCTCGTCCTCCAAGGCCTCCACCGTAGGGTTTGGAGGTGTCCTCAGTGCAATCCTCCACGAGGCAATAGGGCAGGGACGTGCTGAAGAGGACAAACAGGGAGGCGGCGGAAAAGGAGGCGAATCGCCGTCGCAGTCCCAGCCCCGGCCGGACGAACAGTCGGATGAAATAGAGACGGACACCGACAAGGAGGAAGAGCTCCAGGCTGCACCAGAAAGGGAAGCGGAGCAACGAACCAAAGCCCTGCATGGAAAGAGAGAGGAGGAGCGAAGGAGGAAAGAGCAGGAGGAGCTCGAATGGGCCCGAAGAGAGTCGGTGAGAGAAGAAGAGGAAAGAAGAAAAAGAACTGAGGAAGAACTGAGGAGGAGAGAAGAAGAAGAATTGGAGCTGGCAACGCATCGCTCCATCGAGGAACAGCGTAGGAAAGAAATAGAGGGAGCGGGCAGGGCATACCAATCCGAATCTGAAGCGCCCGGCCCCAGCATTGGTGCACCGGAACCCATGCCTCTGCCTCCTACAGAAGGAAAGGGAAAAGAACCGATCAGACCCGCCTCCCCTTCCCCCGCACCAGCCGCACAAGCCACTCCCCTCAAGGTGACGCCCCCTGACACGGCCGCCCTAGTGCACACCGCAAAGGTAGATGAAAGCAATATAGTTACCTGGCTACAATTCTTAGTGGAACGAGAATTGGCAAGGGAAGCAGCCAAGGCCACCCCAGTCTCAGGGGCCAAAAGGGCAGCGACGACCGAGCTAGAGCAGGGGCCAGACGAGAAAAGGCAAAAGGTGGAGGAGACTGCCACTACTACGATCAGGCCCCACTCTCCACCCTCAGCAGGCCAGTATGATGACTATGTAAAGGAGCTGCTCGCGCAGTTGCAAACAGCCAGGCAGGAAAGGAGGGTGGCGGTGGAAGAGCTGGCAGCGGAGCGCGAATCGCAAGCTGCCCTCCAACTAGACAGAGTAAGACAAATAACAGAATATCAAAAAGAAATTGATGCGCTTAAGGAGGAAGCCAGCACCAAGGAGGTGGAGGAGCTGAAAACCTTGAAGGAGCGCGATGCTACTTGGGAAGGACGAAGGAAAATTCTGATGGAGCGTCTCACCAGGGAAAGGGAGACAAATGCCCACCTTCAGCGCAGAAATGACCAGCTATCTGCAACTAACTTGGAAGCGCAGAGCCAACTCGAAAAAATCAGAGAAGACGTTGCAGAGCTGGATCAATTGCGGGCAGAACAGGTGCGCCGGTTACAGGCGACGCGGGACCAACTCAACGAGCAGATTGCAGAACAGCACCGAGAGCAGTCCCGTTTGCACCAGGAGCTCGAAGCCCAACAACAGCAGCTCAGGGCAATGACCCTCCAACAAGGAGAGAGCCTGGAAGACATGGAGAAGTGGGCAAAGGAGTGGGCAATTCACAACGAGCAGAGAGTGCGAGACCTAGCGCGCCGGCTGGCCAAGGCTGAGGGCGACAAAGTGATGGCTGAAAACCAAGCAGAGGCAGCCCAACTTGCTATGATGGCTCAGCAGCACAATTTCATCAACACGCTACTCCACACCACCCACTCAGAAACAGGAGAGACCAATGATCAGTTGTGCAGAGAAAGCTAACCACTGCGTGCAAGGCCCTTACGGCAGGCCTGCACGTACCACTGCAACTGGGAGGCCTTCCGCAGAGCCTGGAGGAACAAAGGAAATGTCTGGCACAAGCAGGACTCACAACACAGGAAATGGATGATCTGGGGTTCACTGAAGAAAAAACACAGGAGGAGGAGCAAGCGGAAGGGGGTGAGCCTGAGCTTGAATTAGGGCCTCAAGACGAGGAATATGCCCCGCCACCCCCTCAACCCCAACAAACCGAAGTGCCACCCGATGACGCACCCGCCGAACGAAGAGCGGCCCACACCACTCGAAGGAAGGAACTAGTGGAGAAGGCAAGAAGAAAACTCAAGGCCAAACCCGCCCTGAAACAGCCCGTCCCGTTCCCGCTGCGCACCCAAGACTCACCCGTTGAGTACCGTGCTGAGATGATCATCTGGGAGCAGCAGGAGTATAGCCGAGACCCCTTCGACCTACGCTTCGAGTTGCCCACCGCTCTGAATAGGGTGCTGCCCATTCAGTTGGTGGAGGATGTCATCGCCATGGGGGCCCGGCTCAAGGCTAGATGGTTAGAAGAGCGTGAGGCCCACCCAACTGCTTGGTGGACCGAGGACCGCGAATTTTGGCAGGACAAAGTCCTCCAGGTACCCCGCACCGTGGAAGGATATAGTTCCCAACCTACCTGGAGGCAACGCATTTTTGACGTCAACCTGGAGGCGTGGATGGCGTTTTGCAACACCCTCCCTTCGGAAAGGAACGACCCCACCTTTATGCCGTTTCCTTGAAGGGTAGGAGTGGATTTTAGCCCGTCCATCCACGGCAGGTTTGACTTTCCCATTATTTACAATGTCAACTCCACTTCCCATAGGAGCGCCCTTCTCTTCACCCTGCCCGATTTGTACAGCTCCATAAATAAATTCCTTACTGAATTCTCTTCTTGTCCTGACCCAGCCTTCATCACCACCTGTAACTACCTCAGATTAATTAGAATACTAGTACACCAGGAACCTGCACCCCAAGAGTGCCATCTTCCGCCCCTTTATTTTGATCCCAACGCCATAGATAGCACCACCATGACTCGTTTCATGATGCGCGCTGCCCTTTTGCCATCCTTTTGTGTTGCACTGCTGGAGGACATGAATGACATCAAGTTCACATAGTGCAATCACCCCTTTCTCTCCACCACCACCCTTAAAACCCGCCTCCATACTAAAGGCTACTTGCTAAGCCGGAAGTTCCTCAACAAGGCCCCCCGGCCTCCACCCACACTCCCCCATAATTTGGATGATGAGGGGTAGAACTCCCATTATCCCTTGTATTGCTGCTCCCATGTAACCATGGCCAAAACAAAAAACAAAAAACAAAAAACAAAAAAAAAACTAAAAAAAAACTGGGGTGTACTTTATCTCCCCATTACCACCCTCCTGCTCCACACGGCCCCCGTCGCCCAGTCTCCTAACTACGTAATAATTAAGTATGCACACGCACGACACTCATATAATACCTACACAGAACTAATTCACAGTTTGGGTCCTCAAGTGCAGGACAACACTCTCAGCTTGCTCAGAGTTCGACCTGTCTCCCAAACTAAGTCTTGCGCACAATACAGAGACTAGCACCCCCCTAGGGAGAGACCACCTGACAAGTTTTTCAATTGCAGGTATCGACAACCACAACCCAAGTGGCATTCATTCTTCATCAACCTCTCATGCTAATTGCCCACCCGGCATCCAGCGAGCTGGCAAAATCAACCAACGTGGCATCCCCAACCAACCCCCGCATACCCAGTCGCCACTGCAGACCCCCAGCCCCGGTCCCCCCGAAGTCCTCAGCGCCTACCACCACTTGCTCCCTCCGCCAGTAAGTGCCATGGGACTGGCACTCATCTAGGAGGGGGGCAATGTTAACCTCAAACACGACAAGAGCGAAAGAAGGCAGAGAAGACGCAGGGCAAAGGCAAAAAGAAGGTAGCCCGACGGAAGGAAAAGAAGGAGAAAAGCCCAAAAGCGCAAGGACAACCGTCAAAGACCAAGGCAACCATAAAAAGGGAAAGGCGCATAAAAAGCGCACTCTAAAATCTTGTAAAAGAGTGCCGGGCTCTCACCCGTGCTATTTGTAAAGATAGAAGGGTAGTGAAAAGAAAGCAAGGAAGAGAAAAGAACAATGGGAAACAGGGCCTGGGCTATGACCGGCCATGTAAAAAAGGGAAAAAGGGAATGACCGCCCAAAAGGGAAGTAGGGTTTTGTACAAAAAGTTGAAAAGTGAATGAAGAGCTCATTCTTTGGTGTGGCAAAACTAGTCTTCTTCTTCCTCTCTTCTTCTCTCCTTCTTCTTGCTTGTGTATGCTCTTGAGAGAGGGAGTGTGAGAGTGTGAGGGAGTGAGCACGTGAGAGAGTGAGGAATCAAGAGGGTGAAGCTCTCCACCATCTCCTCCCCCCTTCTCCTCTTCTCCTTCCTTCTCTTCTCTTGCGTGCGGCGCTATGAAGGATGAGGCTTGGAGAAGGAGGAGGCTTGAGGATGCTTGAGCTAGCATCAAGAATCGTGGAGCTACCAAAGTGTGAGAGAGAGGAGGGCACTCAATCAAGCATCAAGGTAAGTTCACTGCATTCGTAGGATCGACGGTGCGTCGGCTAGGTGAGAGATAGCCATGAGAGCTCGCTTGGAACGCTTGAACAATAAGCGGTCCGTGGGTCTTGGCGGTTGAGCGAAAGCTCCCACAGGTTCATTCAAGATCCCAAGGTAAAAGTCTAAATAATATATAGAATAGATTCTTCTTTTGGTGGTAGGAGGAGGAGGAGAAGGAGAAAAGGTGGTGTTGACAAGAAGTCCCACAATCCATTTTGGTGGTAAGAAGAGGAGGATGAGAGCTAATGTTTGGTCATAGGAGGAGGAGGAGGAGAAGAGAAGATATTTGGTAGTTGGAGGAGGAGGAGCAAAGTTCCTATTTTGGTGGTAAGAGGAGGAGGTAGGTTTTGGAGCAAATAGCAAGTGGGGAGAACCTCATAACTAGGCGAGAGGGAAAAACAAGTGGTTTTTAAAAACTATGTTGTGTAGATATATGTGTCATCCCTAGGGATCCATGTCGCTTATTGTCTCGCATTGTATCTTTTTTTAGTGTGTTTTCGATCCACACCAAAGTGAGGCTCCTTAAAAACTTTGAGTTTGGAGTGTTGGAGTTTGTAAAGATGAATCATTTTGGGAAGGTATATATTCTAGAAACTCTTGTTCATACATCAATAGAATGGCCTAATGTTGAAGAAGTGCACATTGGAATCATCACTGATTTTTATGTGGACCTTGATCCTGCCACCCAAGTGGTTAATGAAATGTCATGGTGTGTGCTTCTTGCCACAAACTACTAAGAAAAATCATTTATGATTATATATCCAAATTGTGAGGTGCTAGTTCCCCTGCTATTGTTCAACACATATGCTTTAGCAAGTCTCGCTCAACTAGATCTTGAGGTTGGAAGTGATCTATCAAAAGCCTTATACTTCACCTTCTAGACTTATCTAGGATGCATGATGTGCTCAAAGTTTTTGCTATCTGAATTCTCATAGTTTACACTAAAAGGATTCATGCTCATCTTGAAGTGTAGAATGACTAATTTTCAATGAATATACAACAAATGGGAATGGTCATGAACAAGCCAGTAGTACTATTAGAATTTGCCAATTTTGGGCAATGCCCGATGTAATTTGTGTGGTGTGGACACTTATTAAAGTGTCAAACTATAGTGTGTCTAGGACTTTGAAATAGTGACACTAGACTATAGAGTTAGATTAACTCCATCCGAGTTACATTTAGGTCTATAACTTACTTAAGACCTATTATACTTTCATTCTATCATTCTAGTACTTGCATCTTTTGAGAGGGACTACTATCCACTCTTGCTCATTGTCTTTTGTTCTCTCTCTCTCTCTCTCTCTCTCTCTCTCTCTCTCTCTCTCTCTCTCTCTCTCTCTCTCTAACAATTGGTATCAAAGCTAGATATGTGGATTCCATCTCACCACCACTCGCTTAGTTAGCAAAGGACAATTGGTGCCATCCGTGTGAAGTTCACATATTTAGCAAAGGACAAGGAGCTTTTGTTTTGGAGGGAAAGCTACTATTTTGGAAGAGAAAGTATCTTTTGGAGGAGGAGCTACTGTTGTTTTCAACCTACATGTAGTCTCATATGCAATCTTACATGCAAGCCTGCACATGCAACCTCTCTTAGCCCTACTCATGATATTCTCAACCCTACCTATCATTCTCTTAGCCCTACTTGCCATTTTTGCATATCTTTAAAAATGAAAAAAATTAATTTCTAAATTTGGGGGTTTTAAAAAATTTGTGCAATTTCTCATCGCTCTTGCTCATCTCATGCCCAATTTCAAAGAAATTTTCAATTTCTCACACCAGATGCCAATAAATTTTGGGGTATTTAATTGACTTACCCAAATTTTGAATTTCTTCAAGGAAATTTGGAGCTTTTCCTTGATTCAAGCTTCCTGCATAAATCTTTGCCAAAATTGCATCATTACATAATTTCTTCAACATCAATGTAAGAAATTCGGACTATTCTGATCTTTCGGTCATGCATGTAGTTTGAGGTCAAGTCTAGTTGCTAGTTGTTATCAAGGTGTATCCCGAGGCAACATTACAATGAATTCTACAACTATAAGTATAACATTCATTCTATTTCTCAAAATTTTATTGAGAAAATTTGGGGATTTTATGTGGCACACATCTTGAGGCAACAAACATATACATCAATAGCATCTAATTGTTTTTTGGATCATATTTTTCGAAGAATATTTTGGGAATTTGGTGATTTTCATCATTAGATTGCTGAAATTTGTATTTGGCACACATTCCAAGCCAAATGTAGTGGTACAGTAGTAAATTGTTGTGTATTGCAAATTTGGTACTGTTTTGTGTAGACTTGGCACACATTTTGAGGCACTTAATAGGTTTGGACATTTTTGGTACTTGCATTTATATCCCATGTTGGGATCTCGATACATAGAGTACACTTTGCACTTTGGTTTGGAAGTGTTTGGTTGTTGTTTGTGCATTTATTGCAACAATGTCTCAACAAGGTGACAAGTGACCACAACAACATTTTGGAAGTCCTCACTTAGGAGGATAAATTGGATGGCACCAACTACTCCTTGTGGATTTTTATAGTGCAAAATATACTTGTTGCAAAGGGTCTTTGGGATTTTGTGACTAGTGACTAAACCCATGTCTCCTATAGAAGAACAAAAGAAATGGGACTCGAAGGATGCATATGATTTATCTTTGATTGCTCTTTCAATGAAGAGGACAATCATCCCTCATATACGATCATGCAAGACCTCATGCTAACTAATCTACAGGTTTTGTTGAAGGGCTCTACACCCATTCTCTCATATAGTCAGAGTGCTATTGCAATAGCACAAAATCTTGTGTTTCGTACTCACATGAAACACATTGAGATTCACTACCACTATGTCAAAGAGAGATCTTAAGTAAGAAGAGATCAACTTGATGTATGTTCCCACACAAGGAAATATAGTAGACATTTTCACCAAGGCTTTATCATGTGAGAAGTTAGACACTTTCTACATTCCTTGAACTTATTACCCTTTGCTGATTAATGATCCTTGTACTTTATCCAATTGGCACTACATGGGGTCTTATGTTCATTGTCTTATGCTCACACACACTCTCTTTCTCTTTCTCCATTTCTAACAAGTTCCCCATGAATGAATTCCAGCACCACACCAAATCCATTTTTTGAGATGGATGTGTATCATAAAAAACAAAGAGCTCTACCTATCACAACCTCATGAAGGATCAACCATTCTTTGTGTAAGCTAATGAACCAGTATCATTTCTCTCTCTCTCTCTCTCTAGTAATGCACATTACAATATAATGATGATGATGATGATAACCAAAACACTAATAAGGATAATAATAGTGTATACTAGTGGCCTAATTCAACCTTTATTCATGCATTGTCATGTATATAAGGGAGGGTCACTAACACACATCTCATCTTTGCTCTCACCCACCTCCTATGGAATTTCACACACACACACACACACACACACACACACACACACACACACACACACACACACACACACACACACACACACACACACACACACACACACACACACACACACACACACACACACACACACACACACACACACACACACACACACACACACACACACACACACACACACACACACACACACACACACACACAAAATGCCAAAGGGTGGTAGGGTCAAAATGTGGACCAATTAAAGGGGGATATAGTCTACATGAGTTTCTTTTGAGACTTTGTTTTGGGAGGTTTTATGTAGGGATCTTTGAAGTTGTTGCTTCTCTGATGTGAATAGCCACTAGTCCCTTTAGATCCTAGAATAAGAGCTACATGTGGCTAGCAGGCTAGGAGTAGGGAGCATGGTTCTTGATGTTAGTGCATATGTCTTTTGCCTCACTCAAGACCCTGCAATTCTAGATCTCTATGCTTCCCATCAATACAACCCTGACTTCTTTAGCTAGTTTTTTCCAAGCTTACCTGACAAGAATCCTAGACTATCTCTCAATTCTACATTAGAGTCACCCAAACCTCCTGAGCACAAGAGAAAAATAGCTCTAAACACAACACTTGCACTGATAAGAAGCAATGGAGGCATGTTCCAATGGGTAGGGACAAGAGTCTAGAGCAAATGCCCAACCAAAAGCACCTACCAATGCAATCAGATGAGGAGCTAAACTGAGGGGAATTTGCTGAAGAGCTAGGCTCTCCAAAAAGAGAGGCAGTTGTACCCTCACAACCTAGCGAGGTTGTTCAGCAGGCCACAGCCATGTCCCATGAGGACACACTAGAGAAAGAGAATGCTGAGGCCCAGCCAAACACATCAATGACTGACCTAGTGGCTATTCACGGCAGTTGCTAGTGGCTGTAGACACCAATAAGATTGAGACTAAGAGCACTAAAGAGCTGAGGAATAAAACATCAAGCCCATCCACTAATGAACCCATTGCCATCTCCCCTAACAACGGTGAAACCTCAGACACATCCATGTGTTTTGGAAAATCAAAGCAACCATCACCATCAGTGGTTGCTTGCAACACTCAATTCACCGATAAACAGAACTTGCATTGACCAATCAAGAGTGGATACAACACTGTCACAACAGGGTGACAAGACTATACCGGTCACATCCAAGGAGAACCATGACACAATAACAGCAAGGCCTTAGGAGAAATATGGAAACCTCGAGAGCATAAGCAATCCTAGTGTTGACCAATCTTGCTTATCTAGGCATGAGCACCCAGCTATGCTAAAGCCTAGGGAAACTCCTAGAACCTTGCATGAGATAGCAACCGAGCAAGCCCTCATTGAACATAGAAGTGTCCCAGAATGGTTAACTAAGTTGGAGGTTAAACTCAAAGTATTCACACCTGTCTACATCCTTGCAGACATGGGTGTGTTCCCTAGGGGGCAGCTGAAAGAATACTTGCCATTTTCCCTATCTTGGGAAGAGCAAGAACATCTTGACGAGCACTATGATAGGCTCCTGCATGAACGCATACGACTCACCTTTGATGAGGAAGCCGACAAAATACGCTTAACTATAACATTCAATGATGTGCTATGCCAACCAAATATCTTAGAGATAGAGCAACTAAAGCGACAATCAGAGGGTCGAAGAAAATTTGAAAAACATTGGTTTGAAAACCACATTGCAATGGCCGAACTAGGAGCTCGGATTATGACAGTCTCAGAGGAGCGATTGGCTAAATGGCATTCTCAAAGGAACCCAACCTATGTGGTGCCAACTTTTGAGTGCTGACTGCCATTCGGGGTATGGACTTAGCCAAAACTAGCCAAGAAAACTCTCTAATTGATAAGGTTCTCATTGAGGAGGAGCTACATGTTGCCAGTAGACTAAGACAAGGTACCATGCTACTCGATGTTGCAAAATATCTATTGTTATTGAGTAAGCTGCCATGAGTACTGGATGCATGTGCCACACTCCAGTACGATCCTGAGTTCTACAATTGGTTTTTATCCTCACAAAGTGACATGGATTCATAAATATGTACATAAATGAACAATGAGTTTTGTGACCCTGTATAGATAATATCAACACACATAAGAAATGATAGTCAAGCACATGGAGAAGAGTTGGGTTTGACAGGTTGAGCTCCTCAGGTCCTCCTCTCACCACACGTCTAGAAGTCGTGTGACCATTCCTGCCTCCAGGTGGAGGGCATGCAACCCTCATTACCGCCATAGAAAGCCCTGACCAACATCTCTGACGGCGCAGACAGGGCACTGTCCCCTTCTATACACCTTTCCCCTTTTCAGTCTATCCTTCCGGGGACGAGCCCTGCCCCACTCCATCACAACCAGTCCACGCAACTTAGCATAAGCCAAGATCTGTTAATGGCTGGAATACGCCCCCGTAGTCGAAGCAGGACGAATATCATCACGTGGGTCATCCCTCTACAACAAACATTGCATGTCTCACCTCACCCCTCCTCCTCATATGCACTTGATAATCCACTATTTAATCCCTTTCATGAAAATAATTCTATCCTGAAATCCTAACCTTGGTTCACATTTTGTAGATTTCCCCATAGTAGCCGTCATGGAGCACACAATGTAGCTGGCATGTAAGGAAGCTCTCCTCCCCGTAGAAGGGAGCATAAGGCAGTAGCGCCCCCACCAGAATGCTCCATGCCTACTCTAAAGAGGTACGCGTTGAAAACAGGCCCCAAGAGACATTGCCCAGGATGCAAGCCGAAAACTCCCCAAGCTAAGAGGATGAAGGCTCAAGGGAGCACCCGGGGTATGGCAATACCGACCGTGCAGGCCCCCACCAGACGCTCGGGCACCAGGTGCTTGAAAGAGGAGAAGGAAGCTAGAGACAAGTGGGAATTTTATGAATTTTTTAAAAGCATTCTTGAAACAGTTGCAGTCAGGGACTACACCATTCGGGTCCCGGCTGATATCTTCCCCGTCCAGCCTAACAGGAGCCCACCATCGGAATAGCCCCAGTCGTCTGATTACCCAAATTCACCACGTCTCGTACAAATAGAATAGGCTCTATGTGTATAAGTTGCTTTCCAAATGCCATTCTGTCATGAATTTTTGTCCTTAAGTGGTTAAAGGGGTAGGCTCCCCAATTTTATAAACCTACCTTACCTACTACTAATATATGTCACGTCTTTAACAAGCGCAGAGGATATGCATCGCAGTCAACATCATAGGATTTTGATAAAGCAATATCTTTTTGTTTGCATTTTTTATTATAATTTATGCATGTGACTTGCATATACTCTCACGAAGTGTCAAGTGAATGCAGGACGACATAGGTCCTTGTACAAGAGTGTTCAGTGCCCAAGTCACCGCAAGACTAGCAATCTCACAAGAAGCCATGACAAAGCCTCACCGAAAAAATCAAAAATCACCCTTGTCGATCGCCCACATCGCATGGCCCAAAACATGATCAGTGGGGCCACTCTCTCTTTCTGGGTCAAACTCTACACTTGGCACTCACAACAGCTGTTACCTCAATTGTACCAACATCGCACATGACAAAGAGGTTTTGCAAAATCTCCAATGTATCTCCCCATCTCAACAACTGTTCCTCTAGCAATGAGGCTAGGGCACAATCATCGCTATAATATCCATTTCTTGAGCCTTCGAATCTCAACAATTCCCAATCCAATTGAAAGGCTCATAGCCTCAACGTATTGTAATGGTTGTACTCATGTTATTATCTCTTTTTTTTAGAGAAGGAAAAGAAGAAAAAGAAAAAGAAAAAGAAAAAGAGCAAGCACTCACAATCACAGCATGACACCTAGGGGTCCTCAAATTAGGTACGCCCACAGCGACCTTGGTTGGTTGGCTCCGTCCCTAGTTCCCTAGCCCTCTACACATTCCCCACATTTGTTAAGGGCACGTCAAGGGCAGGACATACCTAGGGAGCTTGTCTCGCCTATGGTTAGACCTGTTACCCTGACCCAATTGCACGATTCCTTTTTGCATCCGCCTTAGTACCATTGCAATCAATCGTGGTAAGCACCACATGAATGGCCATGAAAAGTACATCATACTCGTCGAGCAAGGCCAGTAGCTACCAGCTACTGAAATTTTGGTGTCAATGCATTTGATTATGCTACATCGTGCTGTCACAATGCAAAGGATATCTCATACACCTTCATGTGTACTTTTCCTCAACATGGACAGCTTTGCTTCAACTACACGTTGTTACGAGGAACCAACCCGCCATCTTCTAACTACGTAATATCTAAGTATGCACGAACACTCACATAATATCTGCACCAAAATATATACACAGTTTGGGTCCTCAAGTGTAGGACAATACTCTCAGCTTGCTTAGAGTTCGACCTATCTCCCAAACTAATTGAACTATGTCTTGTGCATGATAAAGAAGACTAAGTTTTCCCCGAGGGAGAGACCACATATGAGAGGTTTTCAATTGCAAGTATTGAAGACTCCCACAAAAGTATCATTCGCCCTTCATCAACACTCAACTCTGAATTCTTATCCTTTATCATCATGCAAGCCCACCAAGAATCGTCGGCCGCAGAATCCCTAGAACATCAATACATGTGCCAACCCATGAGTGCAACTCCCAGCTCTATCACCAACAACATGCCCCCAACAACCTTCATCCGCACCACTACCAAAACTCCTCCACGGCAAACCATAGATGTCCCTTCCACCCACGTCTTTGGTGCATACCAAAACCTGCTACCTACGACGGTGAGTGCCATGGGACTGGCACTCGTCTAGGAGGGGGGTAATGTTAACCCTCAAATGAACAAAGGTGGAAAATCTGAAAAATATAAAGCAAAAGACGAGGCCAAGGAAAAAGCGAAACGGAAGGTGAAAGTGTGCCAAGAAGAATCTGAAAACACAAGAAGTGCAAAAAAGTCCTAAATCAAGAAAAAAGGCACACGAGAAAAAGCACGAGTCTATACTTTTGTAAAAAAGTGCAAGGCGCACCATGATTTATTTTAAGAGCATCGAGCTCTCACCCATGAAATTTGTAAAGGTAGATGGGCGGTAGGAAGGAAGCTAGGAAGATAGGAGGACAATGGGAAAAAGGGCCTAGGCCATGGCCGGCCATGTAAAAAAGGGGATAAGGGGATGACCGCCCAAAAGGGATTTAGGTTTTTGTATATAAAGTTGAAAAGTGAATGAGAAGCTCATTCTTGTGTGTGGCCAAAAGTGGCTCTCCTCTTCTTCTTCTTCTTCTTGTTTCTCGCTAGCTTGAGCTTGTTCTTGAGAGAGGGAGTGTGAGAGTGTGAGGGAGTGAGTGTTTGAGGGTGAGGGACCGGGGAGGAGAAGCTCTCCATCTTCTCCTCTCTTCTTCTCTTCTCTTCTCTTCTCTTCTCTTCTCTTCTCTTCTCTTCTCTTCTCTTGCTCGCGGCAATGGAGCTTGGAGCATGGAGCTTGAGGATGGAGCTTGCTTGAAGCTTGCACTTGGAACATGGAGCAACCAGAGTGTGCGGGAGAGGAGGTAACTCGATCGGCATGGAGGTAAGCTCACTACACTCATGGATAGGTAGTGCATTGGCTATGTGAGAGGTAACCATTAGTGCTCGGCTTGGAACATTTGAAGTAATAAGCGGTCCGTGGGTCTTGGCGGTTGATCGAGAGCTCCCACATCCCTCACCCTCACACACTCACTCCCTCACTCACTCACACTCCCTCAAGCACTCACAAACAAGCAAAGAGAAGAGAAGGAGAGAAGAAGACGAGTCCACTTTTGCCACACCAAAGAATAAACTCTTCATTCACTTTTCAACTTTATATACAAAACTCTAAATCCCTTTTGGGTGGTTAGCCCCTTATCCCCTTTTTTACATCACCGGTGGCCGTGGCCTAGGCCCTTTTTCCCATTGTCCTCCTATCTTCTTAGCTTCCTTTCTACCACCCATCTACCTTTACAATTTGCACAAGAGGGATCCTAGAACTCTTTTACAACAATTTTAGGGGTGCCTTGCATTTAAAAAAGTGCCTTTGCCTTTGAATTGATTTTTGAGGCCTCCCTTGTGCTTTTAGGGTGACACGTCTAACCATAGGTAAGATGTCTTGCCCTTGATATGCCCTAAGCACGAAGTGGAGAATCAAAATGAGGATAGGGGGTTAGAGGGATAGAGCCGGCCAATCGAAGCCACTAGATGCACCTAACTTGAGAACCCCTAGGTTCAGTGATTGTGGCCTATGTGGGGTAAACAGCCCATTGTGATTTTTTCACTTCTCATCTTTGCTTTCTTTTTCTTTCTTTCTCTTTCTCATTCATTTTCTTTATTTCCTCTTCTTCTTCTTCTATTTTTAAAAAAAAATTACATAGGCATTACAAGAGCTAAGCTTCGTCGTCCAAGTGGGGTTTTAAAGAAGGGGCCTAAGAGACTTAGTCAGGAATTTCCAACTCTGCAAGTACACTTTGAGGTTCAGGCAGATTTGCAGAGTGGTGGTAGAGAGAAATGGATGATTGCAATGTGTAAAGTGGTTATCATTCATATCTTCTAGAAGGGATAAACAAAAAAAAAGGGAGAAGAGTAGCGCACATTATTAGTTGAGCCATGGTGCAGCTATCTATGGTGTTGGGATCAAAGTAGAGGGAAGGAAGGTTGCATTCTTGTGGAGTGGGATTTTTCCTAAGTATATTCTAAGTAGCCTAAGGTAATTATAGGTAGTAACAAATGCAGGGTCAGAACATGAGGAGAATTTGTCTACAAAACTATTTTTGAGATATCGAGCTCCACTCTGATATGCCATGGTGACCGTTGTGCATTTATGTCACCGACTTGTTAGCTGCAGATGCGGTTGGTACACCGCCCATGAATAATAGCTAGATGACAGCTATCCTTATCTACTCTAGTTCGTGGCTCAGTTAGTATGCCACCTTAGTTAGTTGAGTTTGGTTTGAGACTTATATATAGGGTTTTTCTATTTCTTTGTACTGGAGTTCTTTTGGCTTACACAACTAAGAAGAGGAAAATTGTTTTCAGCCCTCCACCTATGTGTGTATTCCCCCATTGTGCAAGCAAGAAAGCTACAAGTGAGACTCCTTCCTTCTCTCCCTAAATCTTGACATGGTATCAGAGCCTAGTTCGTGGTAAGAAGCTCAAGAAAGCAAACCAAGTTCGCGGTGTTCTGGTAAGAGGACTAGTGTTGCTTTCATTAAAAAGAAGAATGACATCATGAATGGAAAATTGCAATAAGGGAATTATGCATCTTCTAGTAGACAGGGTGATGACAAAAATGAGCACTTGTTTATGGTGCAGCACATGACCAATTCTGTGACAAGTGCAGAAGAAAGCAACGATGTGTGATATGTTGACTCAGGTGCATCAAACCACATGACAGGTCATGCAGAATCGATGCGGGATGCAAGAAAAATGGAAAAACCAGGATTTGTGGAGACTGGTGATGATACTGCATATCCTATTGTGCAAATTGGAAATATTCATTTGTCTATGCAGAATGGGAAAAAGAAATACCTGTCGGATGTATTTCATGTTCCGAATATCACCAAGAACCTGGTTTCTGTTGGTCAAATGGTTGAGCAGGGCTTGCAGGTTAGATTTAATTCCCATGGATGCTTTGTTGGAGATATGAAAAATAAAGGTCGCTTGTTTACCACAGCACAGAGGAGCGTGAAATGGAAAAAAAGGAAATAGCAAAAGGCACAGGACAAAAGGAAGAAAAATGTGCCTTAATCGGTAACCAGACCCTGAAAAAATTAAAAGCATAGGCACGACCCTCAGGAAGTCTTAGAGTCGCCCAAGGAAAGTGAAAGAGTAAAAAGCGCACCATTAAGTGTGAAAGCACTCCTGAATCCTTGTAAAAGAGCGCCAGGCTCACTCCTGTGCAAATTGTATGCATTAGTTGGGAATAGGATAGATTAGAACAGTGGGAAATGAGAAATGGGCCTAGGCTAATGGCCGGCCATGTAAAAAGGGGGATGACTGCCCATGCAAAGTAGGGCACGTATATAAAGTTCAAAAAGTGAATGAGAAGATCATTCTTGTGTGTGGCCAAAGCTTCTTCTTCTTCTTCTCTTGTTTCTTTCCTTCTTGCTTGTGCTTGAGAGAGGGACTGAGAGAGTGTGAGGAAGTGATTGTGTGAGAGTGAGGGATCTTGGAGAAGAAGCTCTCCATCTTCTCTCTTCATCTTCCCCTCCTCTCTTCTCTTCTCTTGTCTCGCGCGTGGCTATGGAGGATGAAGCTCATGGGAGAGGGATTGAGGTTGCTTGAGCTTGCCTCAAGGATTGTGGAGCTACCGGTGTGCAAGAAAGAGGAGGGTACTTGATCGAGCATCAAGGTAAGCTCACTACACCCGTAAGGTAGGCATTGCGCGTCGACTATGTGAGAGATAGCCATGGCCGCTCGGTTTGAAACACTTGAGAAATAAGTGGTCCGTAGGTCTCGGGATAGAGCTTGTAGCTCCCCTTGATTTTGGTTCCGTTGCCGGGACAGACGGAATCGAGCCTTGAGCGCCACATGCATCAAATCAAGCATAGAAGTAGGGTTTGCAGCCCGAACCGGTGCTCGAGATAGCTAGGAGATTTAGGAGGTTTTAATCCGTGAAACAAGTAATTTTTTTGTTTGTATGAAGCATTAGTGTAGGACTACCATTGTGCATCTCTGTTTTGCATTTTGGCTGCACTAGATTAAGGTTAGATTAGGTTAAGAAAAGAGAAAATAGAAGGTTTTGGTTGTTACTGGAAACAGGGAAACAGGGGACCAGATTCAAATTTCTGGGTAAAACAGGGAAAATGGAATTGGCTTTAAGGTTTTGCAGTGCTAGGAAAGGACCTTAAGAGGCTTGGGAGGCTAGGGCAAACCTCATTTCATTGGTTAGCTTTGTGAGAGAGAGAGAGAGAGAGGGAGAGAGAGCTTCTGGTTGCTAGGAAGAGGGAGCGCTATCACGATTCTGGGTGCCATCGATTTGTGCTACTCCAGGTGAGTCTGGTGCTTCTTAGTAGTTCCCTAATCATATCTGGAAAGTCTCCTGTGATTGTGTGTAGCAGGCGTCAATTAGGATTGAAACGCATCGAAATCACGCCTACCGCCAGACGCAGTCAGACCAGGTCTCAGTGGTCCGATTCCCAGAATCGGACCACCTGAGTCCTAGAGTCGGACCGTCCGATTCCAAGAATCGGACCGTCCGACTGAGGGAGTCGGACTGCGTACTAGAGTCGGACCCAACCTGTCCTACTGCTGGACTCGGACCACTCTGTCTGACTGCAAGAATCGGACCATCCGACTACTAGAGTCGGACCAGTCCTGTCCAACTGCTGGACTCGGACCACTCTGTCCGACTGCAAGAATCGGACCGTTCGACTACTAGAGTCAGACCAGCCCTGTCCGATTCCTAGAATCGGACAGTCCGATTCTGGGAATCGGACCATCCTACCAGAAGGAAAAATAAGGATCTTTAGTTGACCCTGCCACAGACCTGACCCCCAGGACACAACCCTGAATACCCCCAAGACCGAGTTTGACCATTAGAACCTCAGAGACCAATTGAACTTAGAGCAGAATAGAAAACGCAGCACAGACCTTCAGAAAGATCATAGAATAGCCGAGAACCAAGCTTAGAACTCAAATCAGGCTAAGAATGTGGAGAGAAACAGAGTGGAGTTCGCATTAAACGCTTTTTGCATCAGCACTTTACTCTTGTATTCCACTAAGTTTGCACTACAAGAAAAGAGAAAAGCCTGTTTTCGCACCAAGCACCACGAAAGCACTAAGCATAACGTGTGAATAAGGATTGTAGCTTCTTTCAAATAACAAGGAACACATCAAGATATCTAATAACATTAAGGAACCCACTAGTAGGAGAAGACCCCAAGACTTAGACAGGTGCCTGAGTGCCCTACTAGTAGGACCTGGAGAAGACACGGACACGGAAAGCAACAATATACAGGATTGGACGCTGCCGGCGGAGCTGCTTGGATTTATTGACAACCTCGTGGAGCTGGAAGCAAAAACAATGTCGGGATCAAGAGGCGAACGAGGAAAGGACCAATTAGACTTAGGAGAATTTCCAACCTCAATCCAGGAATTGGTCCACAACCACGATCTACTCACTAGGACCGTGATCCAGGGCAGACCTGTAGAGGAAGTGGTAGCAAACCTGGAAGAAGAGAGAAGAGCAATCAAGAGAGTGCTAGAAGGCATAATTGCCTACAACCATGAGCAAAGGGCTAGAAGGCTACAGCAAGACGTAGATATGTACGAGGCTGGACGAGTGCTAGACCTAGCTGGAGCGGCCAAATCTGGACCGAATGTAGAGAGGGAACGGGCAACAGAGACTGACATGACATTGAGCGAACTAGTAGCAAAGTGACTCTTGGACAATACGTCCATTGAATAGAGCGCTACTACCCTAGCCACCGCGCTACAATCGGGATTGGAAGTCACGCAAGGGGCTAAAGGGCAGGCTAGAATCCCCATCATAGCAAAACAACTAGCTAGATACGAACCTAGCAGTGACCCATACAACTTCATGGAGCAGTTCGAGCAAGTATATGAGGCAAACGGTCTTACTGACCCTGCGCAATGAGCTCAAGCTTTCGGATTGTGCTTAGGCGATAAGGGGAGGACCTGGTATTCTAGTCTAGATGACACAAAACGTACAAACTTTGTTCGCCTTAAGGGCCTCTTCATCAAGAGGTTTTTGGAGGTAGGGTATTCGGATAACCTCATCGTTAGGTTGATGAATATCAGTCGGGAGAAGGAAGACGTTAGGGATTACGTCACTCAGGTGCATAGCCTCTACAAGAGAATCCCTGCCAATGAGTGACCTACCGAGAGGGCAGTGTCTACAGTGTTCATGAACGGGATTCAGAGTGAGGAGCTCTACAAGGCTTTGGCCAGTAACTCCACCTTGCAACGAGACATGCTAGCTAGAGTTTTCGAGGAGGCAATACGCGTAGATGATCAACTTAGGGAACGTAGCATGAGGAATACCAAACTGAGAGAGTGCAAGCCAGAGGGACCCTGAGAGATCAACTATTTTGGGGTAAAAAGCAACTGCTAGTGTGCAGGATAAGGGAAAGAGTGTAGACCACGACCAGGGGATGGTAGAAATGAGAATGGAGATTGCACAGTTGCAAGAGCTAGTAAGGAAGCCTGTGAGATCGCATGTACAATGTATATACTGCGGCGGCAATCACCTCCCAATTGAGTGCCAAGATCCTAGATCTCGACCGTGCTCAAATTGTGGTAGATTCGGGCATGATGCAATGCATTGCAGAATGCCGAGGAGATTCCCATACGCGCAGCAGTACAACCCTCCATACTTAGGTAATAGGCCACCCAATTTCTTTGGGAGGGGAGCCCAGTTAGCTCTCCCAGCACCGACTGACTCAAGACCTGCCGTACCTAGGCTAGAGATGAATCCAATTGGTATACCTAGACCACCAGGGCCTTTTGTAACCCACCCATCTAGCAATGCTCCTGTTCACTTTGTGGAGGAGCCTAATGAGGAAGAAACATATGTCAACCCATACATATCCTATGACGAGGAGGGCAACCCAGTCATGATGGAGTATCGATCGGTGCCGGTGATGGCTTTAGGAAGAGGAAGAGGCAGAGGCTTTGGAGGGCCAAGCCAAGATCCAATCACATGCTGGACTTGCCGCCACCTAGGCCACATTTCATCATGCTACCCAGAACGAGAACAAGCTAACAAGGACAAAGCAGATCTTCGATGCACAGAGTGTGGAATCACACATCTGTTTCCTGACTGTCCTAGGCGGAAGCCATCAACCAGCTCTGCCAACATGCCATCGGTGCCTTTGGGGCTTTTTGGAGTGGAAACCTTTGACACTGAGGATACACAAATCCCACTACATGTTATGACATGAGCTCAAACAAAACAGGCAGGCATCTCTTTGCTAGGGCCAAGTAACCTTGACGCAACCTCAATAGGAAAGAAAAGCCGGAGGAGACGGAAAAAGAGAACCGATGCAAAGATAACTCTTAAAACCGAGGAAGCGACTATGTTAGTAATGGGAGAGAGGGTCATAGACGCAGAGGTAGAGACCTTAGCTCCTAAGACAACCGAGCTAGGAAGTGCCAAAGTACGGGAATATCCCCATCCAAACGGTAGCTCGAGGCTATAACTAAGGTCAAGGAGTGGGTCAAGGACGCCCAAAAGCACCTCAAGGATGCTGAACCCATATTAGAATATCCTATTGACGATTTCTCCAGCATGAGCACACCAGTCTCACCTTCAAAACCACAACCTGCGAGCATACCTGCACCACTGGGGGCAACTCAGCAGCAAGGCCAAGGGAAAACTTGCCAGGGTAGACAGAATGCATGGCCTAGAAATGCTAGCCTCGGGGGAAGACAAGAGCCCAGTAGCCTCCTCACAACCTTGTTGTCTACTCCAGTAACTCTAAGCTTGGAAGACCTGCTTAGGCAGAATCATTCCTTATGGCAAGAGTTAAAAGACCCGATGGAGGGACACACAGGACTTGCGGGTGCTGATCCGCAAGATCATGATGCGGTTACACAGATCCCAAGTCTAACTCTACACTCAACTCCTAAGTCTTTGCACATCAATGCTTCTTGGGAAGGCACTGAAATGCATGCAGTTTTACCCGTCCTAGCCTTAGGAGATATGACGCAAAAAGGAATTGTAGACACAGGTGCAGGTGTTAGTGTACTAAGCCATGCAGTCTTAGAGGCATGGAGAAACCCTCCTGTAGAGAGACTGCCAGGTTTAACATCACGTTAGCAAATGGAATGAAGGTAATACCACTCGAGGTCTTAAATAATTGACTAGTAAAGATTTCTGGTGTGCAGTTTTCCGTAAACTTCATTGTCATGAAGGGAGTGGATTACGATATACTATTAGGCCGACCTTGGATGAGGAATACGTGTGTCATTGAGGACTGGGGCAATGGTTTGATTTTCCTAGGGAACAGAACTAGTGCAGTAAGGGTAGAGATGGACACTTGGAAGACGACCCCTGTTGACCTAGATGCCATCTCAGCTATGCTGAAAGGCGATACTCAAACGACCAAACCCTATGGATCACTCACTAAATATATTCCTTGCCCTAAGGATGAGAGGGATTGGATGCACATTTTGGCAACCATTGACCTACCATTCTCGGATGAGAAAGAACTATATCGGCAGGCTGCTAAAGCCACAACCATGCCAATTGAGGAGCCAATTGTGCCACTCTGCATGATGGCAGGAAGCTCACTCAACCTAGGCAAACCATCCTCGTTCCATATCCCCAACAACAAACTAGAGCTTCAGGAAATCGTAGAGTATCTGACCAATAAACTGGAAGGCAACTTGGCTGCTAACTTAAAACCTCTACGTGATCTATTAGCTAAGCCAGAATGGAAATGGACCAAGGTCCACGACCTGAATTTGTTATATAACTGGGCTTTAGTACTGATGACAAGGAGACTGGAGAGGAAAGCTTAGGTGATGATGAGCAGTCAGAAGGATAAGACTTTGATGACAAGGAGTATGAGGACTGTCGCTCTACGGGAGAGGAGAGTGAAGAAGAGATAGATACAATAGAGTATGACACGGAAGGAAAAGCGATAGAACAAATCAGGATAGACTCGAGGCCTAGGAGAGGAAGGACCAGTCAGAATGAAAAAGGAGTCATGCGAATGTAGTGTGACAGATCCTAGATAGAACACATAGGAGCCGTGGATTACGAGCAAGCCAGAGTGGCACGACCATGGGTAATCCCACTACTCAAGACGGATGCACCTACTGAACTACGACCCCCTGGGGAAACACCTTCCTCAAGTGAGGGATGCGAGTTTAACTCATAGTTGGAAGTCAGCACTAAGAGTGATCCCGAGATACCACAACCTTCTAAAGTCAAACGCACCAAGGGAGACTTGCCAGTCCACCTAAGGCACAGGAGGCTAAAGGAGGAGGCCAGGAAGCAAGCAAAGGACTCAGAAGCAGAGAGGCAAAAGAAACTGCAGGATCTACCCAAACGGTTTACAAAATTTAAAAAGGGTGACAGAGTGGTGATTCTGCTAGGTGCAAAAAGACAAGGCCAAACTACTGAACCGATCGAGGGACCCGCCAAAGTCAAGGAAGTTAACTTGGCTGGGGAAGGTGAAAAGCCAAGACCTGTATTCATTACAGATGACTTGACGGAGGATGAGGAGACCAAACTTGTTGCACTCTTGCAAGAGTACATTGACGTATTTGCCTAGACATTGGATGAACTTAAGGGAGTTGACCCTAGGGTTGTGACGCATAATATCCCAATGGTCCCTGATGCAGTGCCAATGAAACAATGACCTTACCCCATGAATCCCAAACACGCCCATGTAGTAAAAGAGGAGATTGATAAACTCATGAGGGCAGGATTCATATATGAGGTCGAGCACACGGGCTGGGTATCACCTATCGTGATTGTCATGAACACTTAGAGAAATTGAGAGTTGTCTTTGAAAGGTGTAGGTTGTACCACCTCTCGTTGAACCCCTTAAAGTGCCAGTTCTGGGTGAAACACGGATGCATCTTAAGGCACGTAGTGTCAAGGAACGACATTGCTACTGACTTTTCTAAAGTCAAAGTCATTGTTGACTTGCCACCACCCGATAACTACAAGGGAGTTCAGTGCTTCTTAGGACACACTGGATATTATCGATGTTTTGTACTAAATTACACACTAATTGCTAGACCATTATACAAGCTGTTGATAGTGTTTGAGTGGACTGAGAAATGCCAGCCCGCATATGAGGAGTTGAAAAAGGCTCTTACTACTGCACCAATCTTACGAGCCCCAGACTGGAACATAACGTTTCATGTACACATAGACGCCTCTAAGTTCGCTATTGGAGCCGTGCTATGCTAGCGTGGTGAACATAACTTAGATTGCCAAATGAGTTTTGCCAGCAAGCAGCTCACAGAGACCGAGATGAACTATTCCACGACAGAAAGGGAGGGGTTGGTCATGGTATTTGCGGTAAAGAAATTTAGGCATTACCTGTTGGCCACTCCCTTTGTCTTCTTTGTTGACCATCAAGCCTTGCTATATCTTGTGAACAAGCCTTGCGCTACGGGATGCATAGCTAGATGGTTACTCCTTCTACTCGAGTTTGACTTCTCTGTGGTTGTATGCAAAGGAAAGTAGCATTACATGGCTGACCACATGTCCCGCATACCCACAGGAGAAGCCACTGGACAAGGCATACCTGACGATTTACCGGATGCCCATCTTTTTAACCTGTCTAGCGAGAGAGAATTGTTTAAAGCTGATCTGACGCCGTATTGGGCCGATGACATAGTGCAAGTGCTAGAGAGTGGATTACCTGAGAGACCCATTGAGAAGGCCAGGCTGAGAAGACTTATCCTAAAAATTCAGCCATACCAACTGATAGCCAGCCAACTCTACAGGTTGGGACAAGACGGTTTATTGCGCAGATGCGTATGTGAGCACGAGATGCACGATGCATTGAAAGAAGCACATGGCAGAATCACTGGAGGGCACTTTAGTGGGGACACAACATCCCGAAAGGTGCTACAATCCCAACTATGGTGGCCCACCCTTTTTTGCGATGCAGCTAAATTCATAAAGCACTGCGGTGAGTGCCAAAGGACCAAAGTGCCTGTGCGAAAAGACAAGATGGAGTTGACCCCTATCATAGCCCGACAACCCTTTGAAAAATGGGGCATCGATTTTATTGGACCTATCAGTCCTGTGGCACAATATTCCCAAGCTCGCTACATCATAACCGATTATCTAACGAAGTGGGCAGAGGCACGATCCACGAGGAAGAATGATGCTAGAACCACTGCAAAGATCTTGTGGGAGCAGGTCATTTCACGGTTTGGCTATCCAATCAAAATTGTAAGCGACCAAGGCACGCACTTCATTAATGAGGTGATTTCCCACCTGCTCTCTACCTTCCTAATAATTCATCGGAAGTCCTCTCCCTATTACCCTCAGGCTAATAGCCAAGCCGAATCCATGAATAAAATCTTAGTCAACGTGCTTACAAAGGTAGTATCTACTTCAAGAAGTGACTGGGACAACAAGCTAATGGCGGCCTTGTGGGCCTATCGCACAGCTTATAAAACGGCTATAGGACAGACGCCTTTTAGGCTGACATACGGAACTGAAGCCATTTTACCCTTAGAATTCTTCATCCCTAGCTTAAGGATAGCAGTCTAGGAGCGTTGGGAGGGAAGAGAGGCTTGGACCAATCGCTTAGTGGAGTTAGAGCGCCTAACGGAGACCCGACTCCTCGCCACTTACTCTCTGATTTGTGAGAAGGCTCGACGAAAGATGTGTTGTTCTGCTATACTCTGTAAAAGGACATAAGCAAAAGATGAAGTTTTGGGGGCTAGGGCCTTTCGGAGTGCGCATGATTGGTAGAACAAGGAATGTTGAGTTAGAGACACTTGAAGGCGATGGAATAGGCTTTTTTAATGGCAGTCGCATAAAGAAGTACTATCCTCCTTTCCATCCATTACATGAGCCACCCATGCTAGAACCCCCAATGAACGTCTGCATGGCTACTATAACCGACCTTACAGATCAAGACGAAGAAGCAGTGGCACCGGCGTATCTACGAATCACAGTCATAGCAGGAGCAATGTATTCTTTCGATGCCTTGATTAATGAAGGTGTCGACTACAACATCTTGACGCATGACCATTGGACACGCATTGGTCAACCGAAACTATAGCCCACTAATGCCAAACTCACCCCATTTAGGGGTAATGCTTATTCACTCCTAGGGAAGTGCAAGCTAGTCGTTTCTATTGAGTCTGAAAGTTTACCAACTTTCTTCCATGTGTTGCCTGACACTAAAGGAGCCGGTAATATGTCACTATTAGGTCGTACTTTCAAGAAGCAAACGAACTGTAATGTGGATTACAACCTAAACCGCATTCATCTTGCTATAGGCAATGTGCGTATAGTGATGACTTTCAGCAAGGGCTGTCCTGACTCCTCCACCATTACGAAGCCACTGGTAGAAACCCCTATGACCACGCTTCAGCCCAATCTAAACAGAAGAAAACTAAGGCCTCATGCCAGGCTCTCGACCCTAGGCCCAAACCCACCAAGAGTGCTCACAAGGCCAAGGAGTCCAAGCTTATATGGGTGCCAAAACAACAAAGACCACATCCGGGTAGACCACCCAAACGTGATTGTAAACGCCAAAATAATCAGCCATCACGGCCTAAGAGGCAGTCTAGACGCTATCGACGTAGACACACAACCACGCCGCGATGGATCCCCAAAGATCTCTTGCGAGCACAAGGATACTGCGAGGGCAACCCCTGGATTTGGGTGCCTAAAAATGGCAAGTTTAAAAGCTCATCTACAAGCAATCTCACCCCATTGAGGGAGGCTTGCACACATGGTGCCTAGGGCATAGTCAGCAAACCTTTGCCTACTGTGGCTAGTAAGCCCCAGCTCATCTATCGACCAAAGCAAACACCACAAGCCTTAGACTTACCTAATTCAGAGAACTTAAATACCCCCATGACTGCTCACTCAGAACCCAACACAACTCCCATGCTCCCAGAGCTTCCTACAACACCTCAAAGTTCTTCGGAGTGCAAAGCCACACCTGTGACACCAATGATGGAGTCACCACTATCCAGTCCAATTGCACCATTCCCACCAGCAGGTCTTAAACCTTCCTACGCGGTACAACCTTTCCTTTCCTTGGCTAAAGACCTTGCCGCTACTTCTGGGGATGACTTAATAACTTGCATCAAGATGTTGGATAAAACTTTCACTACATTCACTAGAAGCTATGAGAGGCTAGACCTAGGTCTTCTTGACAAAACACTTACTTCGGATGTTCATGCATTACCATGCACTTGGAAAGAATATGAACTTATGACTGGTAAATTCCTCAAAATTGCTACTGAACTGATAGCAAACGACGAAATCTCAAAGGAGCAAGCTGCCCTCAGAAGACTAATCACTTCATATCGTAAGCCTCCTCGTTTTGTTCCTGAGCACGAGTTGCAAGAGCTCACACAGATGGCAAGCTCGCCTTCCACGTTCTTGCAACAGTGGTTTGATCTGAGAATCCAATGGGAGAAAAAAGGTTGCCGGATAATGACCAATGCTGAGCAACACAGGGAAGTTAAAACCATCAAATATGACCCTACTTATGTGGCACCTATCTCGTTTAGGGTTTTGGCCATCACCCGCAACCAACATTTAGACGACCATGTGCTCGCTCACCCTTACATTGACCAATTCCTTACGGAAGAGGAATTACATGTTGCAAGCTGTCTTAATACTGGAGATCTCTTTCACAATGTCTTGACCTACATCTCCCAAGTCTCCATCCAACCATTTGCTCTTGATTGTCATGCCCAACTAGAATACAATCCAAGCTTCTATGATTGGTTATTGGCTAAGTAAGTCAATCCACGAAAAACAACATTTGCCTCGTACTTCCTGTGCTAATCCTAGGAAGGATTCCTTGAAAGATCCAAGACAGGAGGGGGGAGCAATGGAGCAATGTGAGCAAGAGCAGAGCAAAATGAGAGTCAGCAAAATGAGAGTCATGCTATCTAACAGAATGTTATGATTAATTGAGTTTCAATGGAAGATACTGCAAAGGGAAAACAATAGCAATTGCTGCTGTGAGCCTGTCTCTAAAATTCAAGCCTCTAAGCAAGTATACCAATTTTTGACACATACATTTTTCTCTCAAAATTGAGTTTTGTTAGAAATAAGCCGATTTTTAAGCATTAATGTTGGCATGGTGTGTTGATAGGTAACCACCATGGCAAGACAAGACAAAGGGGGCAAACTCCCATTTTCTGAAGAAGAGATAACCAAGTTCGGCATCAGCGTCGAGACACGAGGATTCAATCAATTCACCTTCAAGCACACGCTGAACCTGGATGAGGCCATCTTGAAGGAACCTGCAGTCAAAGAATTGGTGGACAGATGCCACCTCCATAAGTATGTGGAAAAGGTGGGGCAGGCCGTGGATTACGGCATGTGTGCTGAATTTTTGAGGAACTTTAACAAGGGCAGGAACTGTGGCACTATCACAATGAGGACAGGGGAGCAGGAAAGAAGAGTTGAAGTGCCCCTCAATGCGGCAATCATAGAGAAGGCCTTGGGGCTCGTACCCAAGAAAGAGAGGCGACTGAGAAGGGATGTTTACGCCATGCTGGGGGTAAAGAAAGAAGAGGTGCACACAGTGGATGGAATCATCTTGGCTGACATCCCGGATCCAGCAGTGAAGGTGCAAGTGAAGATGATCCACACACTCTTCTCGGGCCAAAGGTACAATGCATTGATCGGGGTCCCATTGTTAGAAATCATCACAGCAGGAGTCCCTGAGGAGGTAGACTGGAATGGGTTCGTGCAAAAAACCATTCAAAGCTCAGTTGCCCTTCTCACTCCAACGGAAGCACCAACAGGAGGAGAATCCCCTGCCTCAACAGCACGCTCCACAAGGAAGAAACCTGCCTCAAAGGCGGCCGCAATTAGATATGGTGGTGTTTTGACAACCATCATAAATGAAGCAATGAAGGATGCTAGAGTCATGGAAGAGCAAGCTACACATCAAAGCCCACTGCATCAAAGCCCACCTCACCACGAAGGAGAAGAATCAAGTGAAAGAACAATAAGTGACAAGGGAGAACAGGAGGTGCCGCCTACACAAGCAAGCAAACCAGAAGATCAAAAGAAAGGGGACAGGAGACAGAAGGAAAGGAAAGAGGAATTAAGCAAAGAAGAACGAGCTGAAATCAAGAGGGCTCAAAGAGAGTCTAGGAGGGCTGAGGAAGAAAGAAGGAGGAAAGAGGAGGAAGAGCTTGCAAAGATAAGAGAAGAATCAAAGAAAGCAGAAGAGGACAGGAAAAGAAGGGCAGAAGAAGAAGCTGAAGAGCAGAGACTGAAGGAGCTGGCCGAGTTGGCAGAGGCTACACAAAGATCTGTGGAAGAGACCCACGGGGGTGGAGAGCTCGAACCTGTGAGCCCCGATCATAAAACCGAAGCTAGTTCAAGTGTGGAAGCAGCTCCAGTGGGTAGGCAAGGGCAAGTCCCTACTACATCCACTTCCTTCCTCTTTTGTGCCTGCAACGACTGAAACCACGACTACAACCACCATACAACCCACACCTCCCCTCGACACGGCACAGCTAATGAACATGATGCAAATGCTAGTGAGCAAAGTGGCCGAGATCATTCCAAAAACCAGATTGAAAAGGCCTGTTGCCCCGCAGATGCAGAGTCACGGCAAGACTCTAAAAGACAAAGGCTAGAGGCATCAACCACCACACCCCATACTCCCATGCCTGCCGACACTGACTATGATGCATATGTTGCTGAGCTACTAGCACAACTAGACAAGGCAAAGGAAGAGAAGAAAGTGGCCTTGATGGAGCTAGAAAAAGAAAAAGAAACATCAGCTGCTCTTAGGCTAGAAGTCTCAAGGCAGGGAGCCGACCGACGAAGAGAAATGAAGGCCCTGCAGGACCAGCTAGTAGCAAAAGCAAAGGAAGCCTAGGACAACGAAAGCCGCCTTAGATAAAGGCTGGAAGACAAAGAGCAGAACCTGGTGGCAGAGCAAAGGAGTCTAAAGCTACTAGTGCAGCAATACAATGATCTACAGCAAAAGGTCTCTCAAGTGGAAACGCTAAGACAGGAGGTTCAGGAAGGCGAAGCCAGTATACCACAAGAACATACCATGGAGCTCCGTTTGTGGCACGAGCTAGAAGAACAAAACAGATTAATAAGTGAAATTGAGTTTCTGAAGAGTGAAGGGCCAGGAGTCACAGCAGCAGAAGCAAAACGGCTACAAGATGAAGCGCAAAGATTACAAGATGCGTTGGAGACCTCCCAGGATGATGTAGAGGCCCTCATGGCCATGGCTTTCAATCAAAAAAGGCTATTTCTTTGCTGAGATCCAAAGCCAAGAGCAGCTGGTGCATGAAAAATCAGAAGTACTGGCCGAGGTGCACCAAAGGCTCAGCATTGTAGATCAAGCCAAAGGGATTGCTGAAGAGCAGCTAGCTCGGAAGTCAATAGAAAGGAACTAGTTGTGGTTTTTAACAAATAAGCAACAACAGGTAGTGACCACCCTGGAGAGCCAACTGAAGGAAGAGAGAAAAAGGATGGAAGAAAGAGCTATGGATTGGGAAAGGAATAATTTTAACTGGGTGAGAGACTTGACCGAACGCTTGGCAGTGGGCAGAATGCGAAAGGGTGCTTGGCAGGGTTGAAGCTTCCAAAATAACTACTAAAACACAGTGGGCAGGCCTTCCTCAACACGGTACTCCATGTCACACAAGCTGAGGGCGATGATCCAGTGGAAAAGGTAAAAAGAAAGTTGGGGAGCTAACCACCCAAGCTCTAAGATATGGTCTTCAAGAGTGGGAGCTCCCAACAAGTACAGGGATCACTAAAGAGCAACAATTCCACTACTTACGCTATACGGGACTTTCCATTGCTGAGCTCAAGGAGCTAGGTTTTGAGGAGCATGAATAGCCACCACCACCACCGCCAATCATCCCATTTGTGGTTGAGCGAATGTCGAATAGGGTCCGGATTTCGAGCAAGGTGATGAAGAAGAGCAACAAAGAATGTCGAGTCCGCCTCAACCCGATCTCCCATAGGAAGAACCTACAGATGCCCATCGGCCTGAGCGTATAGTTGCAGCAAGGAGGAGAAGACAAGAATTAGCTGAGGAGGCCCAACGCCGAGCATGCACAATTCCAAGACAACTGAAGAGCCCATGCCACTGAGAGGTGATGCACATCCTGTAGACTAGCCCCAGGAGTTGGTCATCTGGCATCAGCGAGAGTTCCAGAAAAGGCCGTTTGAGCTCTCATTTGCTTTCCCACGCTCTCTGGACCGGGCCCTGCCTCTAGGAGTCTTAGCCAAGATCAAGGATCTGGCTAATGAACTTGCAAACAGGTGGATTGAAGAGAGGAGCCTGATAATAACTAGGTGGTGACAAGAACCACAGGATTACTGGGAAGATAAGGTCAATTTGGTTCCCAAAACCATCCAAGGCTACGAGGTACAGCCAAAATGGTGGAGGAGGATTTGGGACACCAATTTTGATGCATGGACCGCCCTTTGCAGTTCACTCCCCGAAGAGCGCAATGATCCTATCTACATGCCCTACCCCCGTAGGCATGGAGTGGACCATGATAGAGACTTGCATGGGGATTACGACTTTCCAAAAATATATAATGTAAATGCTAGGAGCCGTGAGGAGTGCTTAGTGTTTAGGTTAGAAGATATACTTCCTTCTATAAATCGTTTCCTTGTAGACTTCTCTTTCTGCCCAGATCCAACGTTTTTGACCACTTGTAATTACCTCCAACTTATCAAATTCCTGCTACTCCAAAAACCCACAGCAGAGGAAGCCCATCTTCCCCCACTCTTCTTTGATATCAACCTATGAATAGATAGTAGAGCTATGACTAGGTTAATGATGCAGGCTACTCTCCTTCCTTCCTTCTGTCTAGCTCTTAGAAAATATGAGTGACACCCGCTTCACAAGGTGTAATCACCCTTTCTTGTCAACCACTCCTCTGAGAGCTAAGGCCGATATTAAAGAATACCTACAAAGTCGCGCATTCTTATCTCAATGGCTGCGATCACCCCGTGATTAAATGGGTGTGATATGCCTTGACAATTGTACTCCCTCTCTCACTCTCAAAAAAAAAAAACAGCAAAGAGAGAAAAAGCCACAAGGAAACAAAGACAAGGTGACTGGAGAGAAAGACAAGAGCAAAAAATAGCAAAGCTGAAAGATGAATCTACTACTGAGCAAGTTAACAAGGAGAACACTTCACATGTGCTTGCAATCTCCCTTCATTATTATTGTGCACCACACTCACTGCATCTAGGGTTCTCCCTAGCCCCTTCCCCACTTCACACTTAGGGCACATCAAGGGTAGGACTTTCAGACCTATCACACTAAGTTTCGCACCGCACCTCCAACGACGCACGAACTGGGTCCTCAAGTGTGGGACATTACCAAGGGCTCGCCCAAGGTTAGACCCATCTCCCAGTTCCACTGGCACGGGCACCATGCACTACACAGTGAGACAGACACACCCCCTAGGAAGTGCACAACTTTTCTTGCAGGTTATGTTCGTGTTTCAAGAGCTGGCTGCTTGGCTAAAGAAGATCATCCACTACATCCTCCAATGACAAGGAATTTTTCCATGAGTTGGACATGACTCCATTACTGCAACTTCAGGAGCTTCGTTGCGAAGGTTTAAATGGCTCAACAGATTTCATGTTGCCAATCATCCGCCTACTGATGGCTACCATGACTGAACCAAATCAAGCAGAAGGAAAACCCAGTGATGGATCTGCCATTGGCTTAGATTTTGGGAACCTCATCTTCCAAAGATGCATGCCTACCACCTCAAGATCTATAGATTGCTTATTGATTCCACAAGCCTAAAGATTTTCAATGCAAGGTTCACGATCTTCAGCTCAGCACTGAAGATCTTGAAATCAAACCTAAAGATCTTCGAATCGAAGACAAGGATCCTCAGGATAACGAGATCTTCAAAACAAAGACAAAGATCTTCCATGCGAAGACAAAGCAAACCTTTGTCAAGCCAGAGTTCAGGGGGGTTTCTCCGGGATAAATCCCTCCAACACCATTCTATTAAGGGATTGCTTATTGATCAAGTGTTTCTGTTGACCAAAGGATAACCAGCTATCTATTTTCCACTAGCCAATTGGAACCTCTATCAGCCATCGCAGAATGGGAGCCACAACTGTGTGTGAAATTCCGAGCATTTTCATGAAGTCTAAAGCACGCCAAAATCTCTCCTGGTCATCGTCATCAAACTCCATCACCTCTCATTCACAAGCATCAATGTCATCTACCCACCAGTTCCACCTAGCAACAACATCATCTATCCCACTACTTCCCACCACAGTGCCATGGGACTGGCACTTGGCTAGGAGGGGGGTAATGTTTACCGCAACACAGGGGAGCGGGAAATGGAAAAAAAGGAAATAGCAAAAGGTGCAGGACAAAAGGAAGAAAAATGCACCTTAACTGGTAACCAGACCCTGAAAAAATTAAAAGCACGGGCATGACCCTCAGGAAGTCTTAGAGTCGCCCAAGGAAAGTAAAAGAGTAAAAAGCGCACCATTAAGTGTGAAAGCACTCCCAAATCCTTGTAAAAGAGCTCCAGGCTCACTCTTGTGCAAATTGTATGCATTAGTTGGGAATAGGATAGATTAGAACGGTGGGAAATGAGAAATGGGCCTAGGCTAATGGCCAGCCATGTAAAAAAGGGGATGACCGCCCATGAAAAGTAGGGCATGTATATAAAGTTCAAAAAGTGAATGAGAAGATCATTCTTGTGTGTGGCCAAAGCTTCTTCTTCTTCTTCTCTTGTTTCTTGCCTTCTTTCTTGTGCTTGAGAGAGGGATTGAGAGAGTGTGAGGGAGTGAGGGAGTGATTGTGTGAGAGTGAGGGATCTTGGAGAAGAAGCTCTCCATCTTCTCTCTTCATCTTCCCCTCCTCTCTTCTCTTCTCTTGTCTCGCGCGTGGCTATGGAGGATGAAGCTCATGGGAGAGGGATTGAGGTTGCTTGAGCTTGCCTCAAGGATTGTGGAGCTACCGGTGTGCAAGAAAGAGGAGGGTACTCGATCGAGCATCAAGGTAAGCTCACTACACCCATAAGGTAGGCATTGCGCGTCGGCTATGTGAGAGGTAGCCATGGCCACTCGGTTTGAAACACTTGAGCAATAAGTGGTCCGTAGGTCTCGGGGTAGAGCTTATAGCTCCCCTTCATCGCTTGATAGCAAAAGGAAAGAAGAAGGGCAGAATGTTTACGTTGGATGCAGACATGCCTGAATTGAGTGCAGCAATGTTTGCACATGGGACCAATGTAGTTGCAAATATTGATATATGGCATAAACGCATTGGTCATGTTAATATACAGTGACTTAAATCAATGTAAGCCCAAAATATTGTTGCAAGATTGCCTAAATTCAAGTTTGCAAAAATGCATAAGGTATGTGAAGCCTATCAATTTGGAAAATAGGCAAGGAAACCATTTTCTAGACATGTTCAAGAGAGTAAAAAGACATTGGAATTAATCCACTCTTATGTGTGGACTACAAAAGCTGCATCTATTGGAGGCTGTCATTATTTTGTCACTTTTATTGATGACTATAGCAGAAAAGTTTGGGTGTATTTATGAAAAAGAAAAGTGAAGTGTTTGGGCATTTCAAAACTCTTAAAACTATGGTTGAAAAAGAAAAAGGCCTGCAAATAAAATGCCTAAGGTGAGATGGAGGGGGAGAGTACCTCTCAAATGAGTTTGCAAGGTTTCTGCAGGAGCATGGCATAAAGCAACAATATTCATGCAGTCATACCCCACAACAAAATGGAATTACAGAAAGGAAAAATAGGCATATTGGAGAGGTATCTCGTGCCATGCTCAACAAAAAAGACTTGCCAGATTTTTACTGGGCTGAAGCAGTTGCTACAGCAGTTTACATAATGAATAGGACTCCCACTGCAGCAATACATGAGATGACTCCAGAGGAGAGGTATACTAGTAGAAAACCAGATATTTCTCATTTGAAATTTTTTGGTTGCATTTCCTATGTTTATGTGCCAGATGAGTTGAGATCCAAGTTGGATCCAAAAGCTGAGAAGTGCATCTTTATTGGTTACTCTCTGAGCAGAAAGGGTATAGATGCTATAACCCTTCTACTCGTAAGTTTACAGTGAGCAAAGATGTTGTTTTTTATGAGATGAGTAGCTGGTATAAACCAGTAAATGTGATTGATGATGTAGATGCACAAAATGGTAATGCTTCACAGAATTCACAGCAGCAGTCACAAAATATTAATGGACCTAGAGTGTCCTCTAGCAGTGGTTCACATTCTTTGCCATGGATAGGCAGATTGAGATCAGGAGAATCTCCTCAAAACAATGCAAATAATGGTATACAGGTTTCACGAAAAGGAAAAGAGAAGGTAGATCAGCCCATGTTTGATGTGAATGCAGGTCACTTTATGTGGATGGTGAATCCAGTGGCTCAGAACAGAGCATTGATGATGAGTTGGGTATTCCTTCTATTGTTACACCTGGAGTAAGGAAGACCAGGGATGTTTTGAGAGCACCTGGGAATGAACCTACTTTGCGCATGTCTACCAGAGCTAGGTATCCTGTGGATAGGCTGAAATATGATGGATTTACAGCCATTCACTATGCCTATATGGTCAAAGTGATACAGGAACCAAAACCCACTTCTTTTGAGCAAGCCATGGGAAAAGAAAAATGGGAGAAAGCCATGGATGAAGAAATGGATGCCTTGGAAGCAAATGCTGCATGGGAATTGGTACCTTTGCCTAAAGATAAGAATGCAATTGGTTGTAAGTGGGTTTATAAGGTGAAACACAATGCAGATGGTTCTGTGAATAGATACAAGGCAAGATTAGTAGTCAAGGGGTATGCACAAATATATGGCATTGATTATGAAGAAACATTCAGTCCGGTTGCAAGGATGGCAACCATAAGAGCAGTCATTGCTATGGCTGCATCAAAGGGATGGTCTTTACATCAGATGGATGTAAAGAATGCCTTCTTGCATGAACACCATATTGGGGAATATGGGAATTTCCCATAAGTTTGGGACACATGGTCAAATCTTTGGATTTGTCATAACTTGAACACTATAACTCCAAATTGAGCGCTCTATAGCTCAATAGATTCCATTTTTCAAGCGCTTTCTAATGATAGGTCGTATCATATGGTTTTGAAAAACTTATGGACATGTTATCCGTATGTCGCCTTTTTAGTATTCAAAAAATGGGAATTGGGAGATTCCCAAACTCACTAATATTGTGTTCATGGTGATTTGCAAGAAGAGGTCTATATGGAGCAGCCACCAGGTTATGTGCATGTTGTTCATCCTGAGTTTGTTTGCAGGTTGAAGAAAGCCTTGTATGGCTTGAAGCAAGCACCTAGAGCATGGTCTGACAAGATAGGACAGTATCTTGTCACTATTGGCTTTTAGATTTCTAAGGCAGATTTCTCTATGAGAAAAACAGAGAAAGGTATTATGCTACTTGTCATTTATGTTGATGATGTGATTATGACAGGTGATAGTGACGAAGATATCCTTCATGTGAAAATGCTATTGAAGCAAAAGTTTGAGATGAAGGATTTGGAAGAGCTGCATTATTTCTTGGGCATTAAGGTGATTAGATCACCAAGTGGGATAGGGCTCTTGCAGAGGCAGTATGGATTGGACATGCTGTCCAAATATGGGATGACAGGCTGTAAGCGCAGATGCAGGTGAGCTTCTAGAAGACCCTACTATGTATAGACGCATAGTAGGAAGTTTGATTTATATGACTATTACCAGGCCAGATTTGAGCTATGCTGTTGGATTGGTAAGTCGGTTCATGCAGGCTCCAAGGAAACCGCATTTGGATGCGGCTAGACGCATACTCAGGTATGTGAAGTCCACATTGCAGTATGGACTATTTTATGAGACTAGGGTTCAGATACTGTTGCATGGATACACTGATGTTGATTGGGCTGGTAGTATTTCTGATAGACGATCTACTAGTGGATATGTGTTCTCTTTTGGGAGTGCTGCAGTCACTTGGAGCAGCAAGAAACAACCTACAGTTGCCTTGTCGAGCACAGAGGCTTAGTACAGGGGTGCAGCAATGGCTGCATGTGAGGTGGCTTGGTTGCATAAGCTACTTTATGATATGCATCAGCCTACAGATGGGCCAGTTGTCATTTATTGTGACAACATGAGCAATATACACTTGGCAAATAACCCAGTCTATCATGCTAGAACAAAGCACATTGAGGTGCATTATCACTACGTGTAGGAGAGGGTTTTACTAGGTCTTATTGATCTAGTTTATGTCAGCACAGAGGATCAGGTAGCTGACATATTCACGAAGGCATTGGGTGCAGAGAAGCTGCACAAGTTCAGAGACCTGCTTGGTGTGCAAGAATTGGGATTGAGCTCGAGGGGGAGTGTTGAGATATCGAGCTCCACTCGTGATATGCCAGGGTGATCATTGTGCATTTATGTCACTAACTTGTTAGCTGCAGATGCGATTGGTACAGCGCCCATGAATAATAGCTAGATGACAGCTATCCTTATCTACTCTAGTTCGTGGCTCAGTTAGTATGCCACCTTAGCTAGTTGAGTTTGGTTTGAGACCCATATACAGGGTTCTTCTATTTCTTTGTACTGGAGTTCTTTTGGCTTACACAACTAAGAAGAGGAAAACTGTTTTTAGCCTCCACTTGTGTGTGTATTCCCCCATTGTGCAAGCAAGAAAGCTACAAGTGAGACTCCTTCCTTCTCTCCCTAAATCTTGACAACGATGTCGTGCCACTATGCAGGCATAGTGTGAAAAACTCTGGAGTGCATCATCATCCGACTTCTTTATTGATGTAGAGAGTAAATGTGATCTAGTCATTAGTACTAGTGTGAGTGGCATGAACCGTTTCAAAATACTAGATTTTTGGATAATTTTAGCCTTTTTTTTAAATATTATTTATTATAAAAATTTAAAAAATAAAAAAAACTTCTAGATTAGCATGGCATGCAAAAAGCAATTTGCTTTTTCAGCCAATTATGGGATATTTCATGAAAAAGACAGATGGGTGAAATGGCGCGTGTTGCGATCGCTGTTGACATGCTGAAAATTGCACTTTGAACTGGAAGGAGTGAATTGGGAGATCCTGGACTAGGTGTCCTAAGGGTTTACCCCCATTTTCGGAGCCAACGAAGCCATTAGATTTGGGTTCCGAATAGCAAAGAAGGAGCTGTTATTTTGATGCATGTTTTTGGTCTATAAAGGAGCTCTAGAAGAACTAATGCTTGGAGATTGCTTCTGAGTAGTGCCAGACAAAAGATTTCAGGTTCTGTCAATACCTATTGATTCAATTCATTGTGCTTTGTCTTTGTCATGTTTACCTCTTCTCTATTCTTTTTCTTCTCATCCATCTCCTATCTCTACTTCCTTCCATCTTTGATCCCTGATGGATACAACCTTTCAACAAAAACCCCTCCGACATTGGTGAACCCAATGTGAAAGGTCATCAGAAGAAGGAAAGGCAGGATGGGAGAACCTTCAAACACAATCTCTAGTGATGTTTTGCAACAATTGGTACAAAATATGAATATGCTTATGTAGTTACAACAACAGCACAACAAGTGATGTAGGCTTTTGCTCAAATAGAAAGTGTTGTGATGAATGCTCTACAAGCAGTTGAGTGTGAGATGAAGTTATTCAGTGGTAGAAATGTATCTACATATGTACATATCTATGCTCAGAATATGGAATTCTTTGGGGTGGCTCAACTTGCATGGAGTCGATATTTTGTACGTGTTACTGTACATGAACTGAAAGCGTGAATTACTGAATTATACATGTAGGATGTTGATATGGTAGCTTTCAAGAAGACACTCAAGGAAGAATTTTACATTGAAGATACCAGCTTGATTACGTGCAAGACTTTTTAGGAATGGATTATACAACCCAATAAGGGTCTTGTGGCTACAGAATGTTAAGAGAATTTGAAAGTCGATTTGAGCAGTTGGATCTCACAGAACAACTGTAGAGATTCAGAGAGGCAGAGACTCAGTGAGGAGCAAGCATGCTCTCATCTTCTTCATTCATTCATTCTTTCTTAAACACACACATAGAGTAAGTGTATACAATAGTACTAAGGTCCGTAGGACCATTCACACTGGGTCTAAGACCATCGACTTATTTAATGTCCCACACTTACTGATACAGTTGGACAAGACTAATGTCGATCATACATACTAACAGGAGAATAATATGAGATTGATATTCTAACACTCCCCCTCAAGCTCAAATCATCTGATGAAATCCAAGTAGCTGTCTAAAACTACTAAACTTATCTTTACTCAAAGACTTGGTAAAGATATCGGCAACTTGTTCATTAGTCTTCACATGCATAAGATCTACTCTCCCTGCAAGAACCATCTCTCTAATAAATGGTAGTGTACCTCTATGTGTTTTGTCATGGCATGGTATACTGGATTCATTGCCAGGAGTACACTACTGAGATTGTCACATAATAAGGTCACTGGAGCATCCACTTGAATATCCAAATTAGCCATAAGCTTGAGCAGTCATGAAATCTCACATGCTACCAATGCAACACCCCTGTACTCTGCCTCAGTACTAGACAATGCAACCGTTGGTTGCTTCTTGCTGCTCCAGCTGATCATGCCACTTCCAAGACTAAAAGCATAACCACTCGTAGATATGTGATCATATGAGCATCCTTCCCAATCCGCATATGTGTATCCAACTAGTTTCAAGGGCTTATCTCTCATATAGAACAACCCATAATCTACAGTGGACTTAACATACCTCATAATCCGCCTAACAGCATCCAAGTGTGGCTTCCTGGGCTTCTGCATAACTCAAATCTAGCCTAGATGGTCAAGTAGATCAGACTTCCAACCATCTGCTATACATAGTCACATCCTGAATTTCAGCTCCAGTGCTAATGTCCAACTTGACATTTTGATCAAGGGGTGTATCCAATGGTTTGCATTCAACCATGCCATACTTTTTCAACATTTCCATGGCATAATGTTTTTGCATCGGCCATAAACCATTTTCAGCCTTGATTATCTCAATACCCAAAAAGTAATTCAACTCACCAAGATCTTTCATGTCAAATTCAGATTTCAGCATCTTCATTATATGCTGTATGCCCAAGTCATCATCACCAGTGATTATCAAATCATCAACATATATGATTAGCACTACCAAGCCACTGTCAATCTTCTTTGTAAATAGGCTGTGATCAGCCCTACCAACAGTAAATCCCAACCTTTGCAAGTAGTTACTGATTCTAGCATGCCAAGCTCTCGGAGCCTGCTTTAGCCCGTACTGTGTCTTTTTCAGCTTGCATACATAATGCTGAAAATCAGGGTGAACATACCCTTCTGGCTGAACCATATAGACATCCTCTACTAAGTCACCATTAAGAAATGCATTCTTAACGTCCATCTGCTCTAATTTCCAGCCTCTAGCAGCAGCCAAGGCAATCACAGTGCATATGGTTGCCATCTTGGAAACATGGCTGAATGTTTCCTCATAATCAAGTCCATACTATTGGGCATACCCCTTAGCAACCAGCCTGGCTTTGTACCTTTCCACACTGCCATATGACTTGCATTTAATTTTGTAGACCCATTTGCAGCCAATGGTCTTTTTTCCTTCAGGCAATGGCACAAGATCCCATGTCTTATTTTCAGCCAAGGCATTCATTTCTTCATCCATGGCTGCACACTAGTTCTCATTTTCCACTGCTTCAGCATATGTACATGGTTCTTTGATCTCCATCACTTTTGTCATGTAAGTATAATGCTTTGCAGTGTAGCCACTATATGTCGACCTGTCAACAGGGTATCTGACCCTCTATGAGCGTCTAAGCTATGGTGCACTGCTCGATTCCCCTCTCTCATGAGGCGGAATGCACCTGCTCTGCCTTGCGCCAGGCATATAGACAGTCAGAATACCAAGTTCACTGTCTAAAGTTTCAGTAGACTCATATCTAGAAGTCATTCTACAGGGTGTCATCATCCCAGATACATCCTCAGTAACTTTCTCTTTTCCTTTGTCCATGACATCATATCTCCCCCTCACTGACATACTGGTGTCAGTGGACGGTGAGCTCCTCAATCTCCCTGGCCATGGGGATGCTGTATGACTACTAGGTCCTGTCATAGCAGTACTCTGCTGCATATCAACTGTGGATACATGAGTAGAAGGTATATCTGATGGCACTGTAGCCAGTGATACATACCAAGAATCCATCTCATCAAAAATAACATCCCTGCTCACCAAGGTCTCCCTGGTAGAGGGATCATAGCATTTGTATGCCTTCTTCTCCTATGAATATCCAATGAAAACACACTTATGCGCTTTTGGATCCAGCTTCTTCCTTTTTTCATCTGGAATATGCACATAAGCAAGACAGTCAAAGACTTTCATGTGACTTACATCCGGCTTATAGCCATACAGCTTCTCAACCGGTGTCATCTCATGAATACCTGCAGTGGGAGTCCGATTCAAGATATACATGGCTGTCATAACCGCCTCAGCCCAATAATAGAGTGGCATCTTCTTCTCATTCATAATGGCATGAGCAGCTTCCATCAAGACCCTGTTCTTTCTTTCAACTACCCCATTCTGCTGAGGAGTGTAGCTGTAGGTAAGCTGCCTGCGTATGCCATTTTGAGCCAAAAATTTGTCAAACTCATTTGATACATACTCCCCACCACTATCTAATCTCAAGCAAGAGATATAACAGTCAAATTCCTTTTCAACGTGCTTTTTAAACTACTGAAAAACAGCAAACACCTCATCCTTTGTCTTTAGAATGTAAACCCAAGTATAGCAACTGTAATCATCAATGAATGTCACATAAAACTTCGAGCCTCCCATGGATGCATTATGGGTTGGCCCCCAAACATCAGAGTGCACTAACTGCAACGGACGTGTACTCTGCCTTACATGCCTGACAAATGGCAACCTTGACTGCTTACCAAACTGGCAATCATCACATACATGACCAATATCTGAATATTGGAACTTGGGTAAACCTATAACAAGCTGTTTCTTCTGCATAATTTGCAGCCTTTGCAAATTTACATGCCCCACTCTCTTGTGCCAAATTTCCAAGTCTTTGATAGTGTCAGAACCATGGGCAAACATAGCTGAATTCAGCTCTGGCAAGGTAGCATCAAGAGTAAACATTCTGCCATTCCTGTGACCGCGAGCTATCAACTTGCATCCATTTCCAAACTCTTCAATAAATCAACCATGCTTGTTGAATCTAACCTGCAAGTTTTGCTTCATCATCTAACCAACAGACAATAGGTTCTTTATAATCGAAGGAACATGCAATACATCATGCAAATTTTTCTTTTTTCCATCATGAACCACAAGAGGCACTTTTCCTTTATGCTCAATGTTGTACTGCGTGTCATCACCTATACAGACATAGCCATTTTTTTCAGCCACCATATCAGTGAACTAATCACCATGAGGAGTCATATGGTTCGATGCCCCTGAATCAATATACCAAACTGCATCATCAGTGGATTTTTCAACAACTCTGTCTTTTACATACTGCATGGCAAACAATCTATCTCCTAAAGTATCATCTGCCTGACTAGATGTAGCAAAATGTCCATGTTGTTTGCCTTTCTGATTTCCCTACTTCTTCTAGTAGTCCTTGGCAATATGCCCATACTTCCTACAGTAATGACAATCCTTATCCTTGTTTGGATTGTTAGATGGACGCTACTGTTGCCAGGAGTCTCTACCTCTAGGGCTAGATCTCCCCCTGCCTCTAAAGTTTCCACCACCTCTTGCATTCGATACCTGCTGATTGTTATTGCCATAGGATGCATTTTTCTGGCCTCCTCTGCCAAATCCATAGCCTCTACCATGGTTTCCACGGCCGCATTGATTGGAATAGAAAACTACATCCTTGTTTTTAGAACTGCTAGATCCAGCAACCAAGCTAAGCTTAACCTCTTCATGGATAAGCAATGCGACCAACTCATTGAAATCAGGCATTTCAGCTCGCACAGACACAAAAGTGTCAGAAGACTTATACTCAGGCCCCAAGCCATTCAAAGTCACAACAACCATGTCTTCATCTTCAACCTGTGAACCAACAGATGCCAACTGATCCGCAATGGTCTTAACCTCCGTGACATAATCATGTATAGATATGCTCTTCCTCTCCATGTTGTTGAACTTCTGCTTCAACTGTATCTTCCTGGCACTTGTGGTTGTGCCATAATACTTGACCAAAATGTCCCATGCATCCTTAGGAGAGCTGCAGTTCATTTTCTGCATTACCATGGCATCTGAGATACATAAAGAGAGCCAATGCAAGACTCTACAAGCTCTTTCTATCTAAGCTCGGTGTAATCATCTCTGATCAGATCAGGGAGCTCAGGTTCAGCTTTCGCTCCAGTCACCAACTCCCAATAGCCTTTCCCTATTAAGAAGTTCTCCATGCAGAACTTCCATATGGCATAATTGTTACTATCAAGCTTTTCCCCCACTATTTGGGTTATGCTGTCTGTCCTTTCTGCATTTGCCATGTTCTAGACTTTGCCTGACTACTTGCAAACCAACAAGTATGACTGACCAAGTTCAATCCTCAACTGTTTATGACAGTTTTCTGCAATTAATTGCAGTAAAAAACTAGGGTATTTCAGCCCAATGATAGCTCAAAATAGCAGTGGTATAACTCATAAATATAACAGTCAAGACTTATGCTTTGGAGTTGCTTCAACTTAAACTCCTGCAACCTCACTGCCAGGATAAATACATACAATCTGAAAATTGTAAACTGTTAGTGACCAGTAGCTTATTCAAAGCCAAAACTGAGTCATATACATGTCATACATGTCCCAAACCTTCATGAACAGCTGCTAGTATATGTAGCAGTCCAAGCATAACCATACGGGCACAAAAGAGTGCATATCCAGCAAGTACAAGTGACATAAATCTGCTCACAGATTGTATACAGCCAATAAACTATCAAACCAAGATGTATTTCATCCCAGGAGAACCTCAAACCACTTCATACATATGCCACTGTGTGTATAGGTCAATACATGACCTAACAAGCATCCACAGACACTCTATCTGTAAGAGGCAATGTCATATAATGCGTTCACTGTTTATGACCAGCCAATACCCTATGAATACATTTGTTTCCAGATTTAGACTTCAGTTTTTAAGAGCTTTCAATGCTCATATCAATGCTTATAGCATTCAACAGTCATATCCTGTACCATACTGCTCCTTGTAGGTAACAGAAGGCATGTACTTCTTCAAGGCCAATGAGTATATATTGTTGACAGTTTTATGACACTTTTATGATAGTTTTCAGCCTATCATTAGCTTCCTAAAATTGAGCATTTCAGTCAATAGCTTTAGTCCACAACCATGTCAAACAATGCATATGGTTCCCAGAGCATGTATATGCTTCAACAAGTTCTCCTAAGCATGCCAAGAAGCTTAAGGCTCTTGAGTAGAATCAAGTGTATACTGTATACACCCTGATTACAACAGGTCTTCACTGTTTTCAGATTTGTGATCAACTGTCACAGCTCATAAATGAGCTCTACATCATGGGTTAGCATTCCAAGACAATAAACCATCTTCCAATGATGATTTAGCAAGCATTTAAGTGCTACATTCCCTTCCAATGTGCTTATCCAGCCAGCATATGCAGATCGGCAAACTGGCGCAGTTTGCGTGGATAGATCTGGGCTTCTCCTTCTTCACACTGATGATCACTTCACTGTAGATCCACTCAATGATGATCAACCAAGCCTTTACAAGGCTCCAGACAAGTCCTGACACACTCTCCTTCAAGTATAATGAAGATGCATTCAATACATACCTATGCAGAAACAATGACAGTCAGTCCTTTTACACAACATGTCTTTTTTCTTCAATCTCCATGTCTTCTTCCATGATGCTATTCTCCACAGAGACCAATCATGGGTGCTCTGATACCATGTAGAGATTCAAAGAGGTAGAGACTCAGTGAGGAGCAAGCATGCTCTCATCTTCTTCATTCATTCATTCTTTCTTAACCACACACATAGAGTAAGTGTATACAATAGTACTAAGGTCCGTAGGACCATTCACATTGGGTCTAAGACCACCGAATTATTTAATGTCCCACACTTGCTGATACAACTGGACAAGACTAATGTCGGTCATACATACTAACTGGAGAATAATATGAGCTTGATATTCTAACAACAGCTAGCTCTTGCAAGTCAGAAAATTGAATTGTTTCTATAGGCAGCTGATCCTGAGCTTCAAGAGAAGCTTGATGATTTGCTAGAGGATCAAACTACAGAGACAGGTTTGAAAACAGAGTGAAGACATGTCAAGGAAGCTGTTACTGTGCTTGTGAAGAGGCATAGAAGAAGAGAAAGATTGCATGTCTCTAGCTTGCCCATTGTTATGGGCAAAATAGTTGATGTACCTAGTAAGCCACCCACTTCTATGGCTAACCCTATGGTTGTACCTGCTATTGTTCTCTATGTTAGGGAAGATGTCTTAGATGAATTGGTCAAAGGCATGAGGGATCTTCAATGAAAGGTTGCAAAATTGAATGAAAAAGGAGAAGAGGAAAGGGGATGTGCACCAACCCTTAAGCTAGGAAAAAGATGTGCACGGCCCTTTCTACTACAAAGGCCGAGTATGTTGCAGCCACTGAGGCTTGTAAGGAGGCCATTTGGTTGGGTCGTTTGGTTGTGCTGACCTTGGTATTGATGCTATCCCTACACTGCATTCGGATTCTATGAGTGCTATTCGGTTAGCCAAGAATCAAGAATCCGGTCTTCCATGCGAAGCTGAAACACATTGAGGTGAGGTATCACTTCATACGTGGGGTCATTGAGGAGAAGTCTGTTGATCTTGTCAAGATCTTGACTGACCAGAATCTTGCAGATCTGCTCACGAAAAGCCTCTCTATAGAGCGCTTTGCCTTCCTCAGGAGGTTGATGGGCGTGGGATGAGATGACATCTTTCCTCATCCTGTTGTACGTGTGTACATGTTGTACTGTCTTTTTTCTTTTTCTTTTCACTCCTCACTGGGGAAGATTCGCCTTGAAGTGGGAGGTTGTTGGGGGTAAAGGCACCTTTGCCTAGCCGCTCGTGATAGTTTGCAGCATGAGAGAAAGGATCGTGCTGCCTATCGGGAGGCCTTGGCATGACAGCTCATCTTTTGGAAAAATGGCAAGATCCATGCATAAGAAACAGGATTTCCTCTTGCTTTGAATTTTGGAAAGGGAGGTATGCAGAAGTTGTTGGAAGACTTGGCTGTTCGAAATGCTTATGCAGCAGTACATGCTTCTATTTTTTGTCTACAGTTGGATAGAATGCATGGTTGGATGGTCCAAGTGATGGCTAGTCTAAAGGCTGAAATATGGACACATGCTTTACATGGAGCTGAAAAGAGAAAGGTTATTGATAGTGAAATGTTTCATTCAATGCAAGACATTCGTGACATAATTGGATGGGAATCACAAGTAGATGCATATTCAGTGTATGCATATTTAGCAAAGGTACAAAACACAGATGTACTTGTGGAAGAGAAATGAAAAGGAGATGAATATAATGCAAGGACATCTAAAAGAGTGACAAGAAGAGGTGTGGATCAGCCTAAAGCTACAAATCAGCCACCTCCCAAGCATGTTATGGAAGAGGTTAGTTAGGAGCAAAAACATGATAACAAACAAGAGGGAAAAAAGAAGGGCAAGCAGCCAGGATATAAGTTACAGTCTGACATTGAGATAGCCATAGATCTTAAGAAGGTTCTTGAAGAATGAATTCTAAACAGTCGGGTGGAATTCACCTTGGGAGAGGTGCTTTGCATCGCCAAGTGAAAATTTCATAATGAGATCATTAACATAATTAAGAGGAAGCGTCAATTTTTTGGTGATACCACTAGTGCATTACTACAATTTGAAGAGGAAATTGGTTTGTTGGGTATTCGGGCTGAATATGAGCATGAAGCAAGTACTGGATTATCTATGTAGGATGCTACTGATCAGTGAAAAGTGTGTGGAAAAGATAAGAAAGTGGCTGAAAATGCATTGACTTGTAGCAATATGCATGGTGGAGTGAGGCAAATGCAACAATATAGGGAAGAGACTCTAGATTTATTCATTACACAAGGAATCATTAGGCTAGTTCTATCACTGAAACGGTAGTGAAAATAGGAGAACATAAAACTCCTTGTGTTGCTTTAATTAACCATGAGTCTCAGATAAATGTTATTAAGCATGGATTATTGTATGAAAATGGTGCATGGCCTGTGGACCCTGATCATGGTTGGCGTATGAGGGCTACAAATAATTCTTTGGGAGAGCTTTATGCTGCATGCCCTAATGTGAAAGTGATGATTGGTGATGTAGAATAAGAGCAACACTTCTTTGTACAAGATAATTCCTTATATGTAGTGATTTTAGGACAGCCCTATATTATAGGAGTGCGTATGGAAACAAAGGTGCTTGATGATGGTTTTGCTTATGCAAGAGTCAAAATCAAGGATGGGAGGAAAGCAATCCAATTTCTTACTGTTTGTGTTAATCATCCTAGAAATCGTGATACACTTCAAGAGTCTCCTATGGCTCCAAATGCAAGGGAATTCAAAGACTTGGATTTTCATTAAGCTCCCTTTTTAGACAAGATATAGTGCATGCCCCGTCGCTATAATGCGGGGCTATAGTAGTGTTGTTTAGAGGATGCACTCGCCTCTTGATGGAATGAAGCATGTATTTACTATTGGCTATTCTCAATTTACAACAAACAGTTCTTGTTGGTTTAAGCTTATGGAAGCCTTGTGCAAGGCTGAACGGATATCTATGAAATGGGCTACTAAGGAACTGAGAGCATTGGGACTATTAGCTGAAAATAAAGGCATTTTAGGCATCTTTTATAGGCTGAATATTCATGACACTATGGCTGAAATTTCAGCAACTATACATGCAGAAAATGAGGTTGAAAATAGAGTGTTGACAGTATGTTCTTTGGACATGTATGATGTTATAGCATTGTTTGCTTAGCAGGAAGGATTACAATGGGCTGAAGCACTTGTGGAGACAAAGTATAAGACAGTTGACAAAAAGGTGAAACCAATTGCTTTGCCACTTCCACCAGAAAGTGAGGGTTTGTATGAAAAAGTGTCAAGGCAGCCAAGCTTATGGGATCCTAAAGATATAGGTCACCAGTTTACATTTGAAATATTACAAGAATTGAAAGTTGGATTAGATGGGTTTCTTTTGCCTACGAAAGAAACTGTTTTATGAAGATGTTGGCTAGGCATGGAAAGGCATTTGCATTTCAGCCAATTGAAATAGGTTGTGTGGATCCAAATGTTGTCTCTCATATGGTAATATTTACTGTGCCACATGTATCATGGAACTTGAGGCCTATTCCAGTGCCTAAGCTTACTTGCTAAAGTTGATGGATTTGTAAAATGAAAAGATTTGAATGAAGATCTTGGATCCCTCTTCAGCCTTGTACTCAAATCATTGGTTTACTTTGCCCAAAAATAATGGGGCTTTGAGATTTATTCAAAACATGCAACAGATCAATAAAGTGACCATAAGGAATATGGGTGCATGTCTTGTGGTTGATGAATTTGTAGAGGCTTTTGTAGGCAAAGCCATCTATTCTTTGGGTGATCTTTACTCAGGTTATGATCAGTTTTAGCTTGCAATTGAGAGCAGGGATATCACAACCATGAAGACTCCCTTGGGTTTAGTATGGATGTGCACTCTCCCACAAGGTGCAACAAACTCAGTGGCACACATGACAAATGCTATGAATAGGGTACTCATGGATTTTATACCACAATTGACAATTCCCTTCTTGGATGATGTTCTAATCAAAGGATGTGCATTGGATGAAAAGAATGAAGAGACAGATGCTCATGGGTGTAGATAGTTTGTTGCAGACCATATTGTGGATTGTGAGAGGATTTTGATGCTTCTAGAAGAGGTGCATTTAACTCTTTCTGTACAAAATTTTGTCTTTGGAGTTGAAGAGGTTTTGATTATTGGGCATATGTGTGGGCCCTATGGGAAAAGATCATCACCAGAAAAAATAGATGGGATTGATAGAATGCAAGATGTATGCACGAATGTATCAGAGGTGTGTAGATTATTGGGTGCATATGTGTTCTATTTGATATGGCTTCCTCACTTTGCACATGTAGCTGATGCTCTATATCAGCCTTCTGAGGAAAGGTCAGAGATTTCATTGGGAAAGGAAGCATTAGAAAGCAATGAAGAAATTGAAGCAACTCTTAAAATCCCCTTCTACATTGAGAAAGGCTGACTATTCACATGGAAAGCCTATCAATATTACTATTGATACAAGCCCAATCGGGATTGGATGGGCAATTGGGCAAGATGATGAGGAACGGAAAATATATGCAATTTTCTTTGGTGCTAAAGTATTAACTGAACGACAGAGAAGGTATCCACATGTTAAAAGAGAATTATGGAGAATTGTGACAGTCCTTAAATGTGATAAGGAGTATTTTATGGGTGCTTGTGTAGTCATTGAGACCGATTGTGTAGTCATTGAGACCGATTGTTTACCGGTGGATTGCATACATCAAATCTTTGAACCCTGAGTTTCAACATATTGCAAGAAGAGATAACCCAGTGGCAGACATGTTATTCCGGGCACGCTATGAGAATGAAGATGGGATGATGGATGAGGAGGAACAAGATGACTTTCTTTTGCAGCTGAAAATGATGTTGTAGGAGTGAATTTAGCAATGCAAGGTGTTGCTAGAGCATTAACAAAAGCTTGGACAACAAAGAGAAGACACTTTCGATGTTTTGCATTTTGTGTAGAAGTGTTTCTGGAAGATAAATATGCAGGAGAGTGGCTGAGAATTGGTTAATATCTCAGTACAGTAACAAAGAGAGATGAATGGTTAGATGAGGAGTTTAAGAAGATCAAGAAGAAAGCCTATGGGTTTTTCTTAAAAGATGGATACTTATGAAAACATGCTAAAAAGAAACAGGGTATGCCATTGGAGTTTTGGGTGATAGAGCTTCACAAGTAAATGTTATGTAAGAATTTCATTAAAGCTTATGGGCTGGCCATAGAGGTGTTTGGGGTACTTTTGCAAAGATCAAAGAAAAATATTGGTGGTAGGGTATGTATAAGGATAATGCTCACTTTATGGAAACATGTACGATATGTCAAATGTATTCATCTGTGAGACATCGAGATGGATTATAGCCCACATATCCATTGTCTCTTCATTTTAAGTGGGTGGTGGATTTAGTCACAATGCCTACAGATCTTTGGCAAATGAGATATCTTGTACTTGCCCGTGAGGACTTGACTAATCAAGTGGAAGGGAGAGCTCTACGTACTAAGACAACAAATGTTGTGTACTTTTCTCTTAGAAGATATCTTTTACAGGTATGGCTATGTGGGCAAAATTTAGGGATGAGCTGGATGCAAATGAAGCTCATGATTTCTTTGCACGGTTGGGGATAAAGCTTGCTTTAACTTCGGCCTATAACCCTGAAGGAAATGGAAAAAGTGCAAGAGATCATCCACCTATTGTGAACGCATATGCAAAAACATGTGGAGAGAAGGTAAAAGAGTGGCCACGATTGCTCCCTTATGCCTTGTGGGGCTGATAGAAAAACTCATAGTGCTGTTACAAGATATATACATGTAGAATTGATGTATGGTCAAAAACCTTGCATGCTAATAGAAGAGATGACAGTCACATCGAGTGTGCTACCTTGGGAGGAGGAGTTGAATCAAGAGGAGTTTTTGGCCTATGCATTAGACAGTTGGAAAGAAAGTCAGAAGACATAGAGGCAGCAATTGCAAAGTTAAGGGCAGCAAGGATATGGAACAAGAAACGGTTTGACAAAAGACATAGATTGAGGCCAAGAACCATGTGGGAGCTTTCGCTCAACCGCCAAGACCCACGGACCGCTTATTGTTCAAGCGTTCCAAGCTGAGTACTAATGGCTACCTCTCACATAGCCGACGCGCCATCCATATCTATGGGTGTAGTGAGCTTACCTCCATGCCGATCGAGTTACCTCCTCTCCTACGCACTCCGGTAGCTCCACGATCCAAGTGTAAGATTCAAGCAAGCTCCATCCTCAAGCTCCACGCTCCAAGATCCATATCCGCGAGCAAGACAAAAGAAGAGAAGAGAAGAGAAGAAGAGAGAAGATGGAGATCTTCTCCGCCCCGGTCCCTCACCCGCACACACTCACTCCCTCACACTCTCATACTCCCTCTCTCAAGCACAAGCTCAAGCAAGCAAGAAGAAGAAGAAGAAGAGGAGAGCCACTTTTGGCCACACACAAGAATGAACTTCTCATTCACTTTTCAACTTTATATATAAAACCCTAAATCCCTTTTGGGCGGTCATCCTCTTATCCCCTTTTTTACATGGCCGGCTATGGCCTAGGCCCTTTTTTCCATTGTCCTCCTATCTTCCTAGCTTTCTTCCTACCACCCTTCTACCTTTACAAATTGCATAGGTGAGAGCCCAGCACTTCTTAAATTAAATCACGATGTGTTTGCGCTCTTTTACAAAAGTATTGACTTGCGTTTCCTTGTGCGCCTTTTCCCTTATTTAGGAATTTTCTGCGCTTCTCGTGTTTCTAGATTTTTCTTGGCGCGCCTTCGTCTTCCGTTTCACTTTGCCTTGGCCTTTGTCTTCTACTTTATCCTTTCCAGATTTTCCACTTTATTCATCTGATGGTTAACATTACCCCCCTCCTAGACGAGTGCCAGTCCCATGGCACTCATTGTCGTAGATAGCAGGCTTTAGCATGCACCGAAGACGTGGGTGGCAAGGATGCCTGTGGTTACTATGGAGGAGTGTTGGTGGTGGTGTGGAGGAAGGTCCTTGGGGGCACGTTGGTGGCCTAGGTGGCTGGTGGAAGGGTTGTTGAAGTTGGTGGTAGGGCTATTCTTTGTGGAAGATTGCACTGATGGCCAACACAAGTGTTGGTTTGTTGGGGATTCTACACGTGACGATTCTTTGCGGGCTTGCAGGATGATAAAGGATAAGAATTCAAAGTTGGGTGTCGATAAAGAGCAAATGACACTTCCGTTGGAGTCTTCAATACCTGCAATTTGAAAACCTCTCATAAGTGGTCTCTCCCTACGGGTAGTGCTAGTCTTCTCTATCGTGCACAAGACATAGTTCAATTAGTTTGGGAGACAGGTCAAACTCTAAGCAAGCTGAGAGTATTGTCATGCACTTGAGGACCCAAAATGAGTATATACTTTGGTGCAGATATTATGTGAGTGCTCGTGCATACTTAGATATTACGTAGCTAGAAGACCGTGGGCAAGTTTCTCGTAACAATGTGTGGATGAAGCAAAGTTATCTATGTTGAGAAGAAGTACACGTGAAGGTGTATGAGACATCCTTTGCGTTGTGACTGCATGACGTAGCCTAATTGAACACAAGGACACTGCACTTTTGGTAGTTGGGAGCTATTGGACTTGCTTTGAGGACGATGTACTTTTCATGGCCATTCGTGCAGTGCTTACCATAAGTGATTGCAATGGTATTAAGGCAAAGTACAAGAGGGAATTGTGCAAATGGGTCAGGATGACAGGTCTAACCATAGGCGAGACAAGCTCCCTAGGTATGTCCTGCCCTTGATGTGCCCTAAACAATTGTGTGGATGATGCTAAAGGGCTAGGGGACTAGGGACAGAGCCAGCCAACCAAGGTCACTGGACATGCCTAATTTGAGGACCCTTAGGTGTTGTGCTGTGATCATGGGTGCTTCGTATCTTTTTCTTTTTTTTCCTTCTTTTTTTCTTTTCTTTTTTTGTTTTTCGTTTGCTTTTTCTTGTACTTTTCTTTCTTTCTTTCTTTTTTCTCTCTTCCTTTTTTTTTTGGGGACTTGCCTGAGTACAACCATTGCAATATGTTGAGGCTATAAGCCTTTCAATGGGTTGGGAAATGTCAAGCTTCGAAGGCTCAAGAAATGGATATTACAATGATGATTGTGCCCTAGCCTCGTTATTAGAGAAGCAGTCATTGAGAGGAGAGATACACTTGAGATATTGCAACCCTCTTTGTGACACGCGATGTCGGTACAATTGAGGTAACAACTGTCGTGATCCAACTGTAGAGCTTGACCCAGAAAGAGAGTATAGCCCATGACTATGCTTTGGGTTATGCGACGTGGCTTTGTCGCGGTTCTTTGTGAGGTTGGTGGTCTTGCGGTGACTTGGGCATTGAACACATTTGCATGAAGACCTGTGTCATCCTGCATCCACTTGTCACTTCATGAGAGTATATGCAAGTCGCATGCGTCAAGTACAATGAAAAAATGCAATCATGTAAAGACATTACTGTTTCAAAATCCTATGATGCTGATTGCAATGCCTATTTCGGTGCTTGTTAAAGGCGTGGCATATATTAGCAATAGGTAAGGGAAGTGTGTACAAGTGGGGAGCCTGTCCCTTTAACCATTTAAAGACAAAAAGTTATGGCAGTATGGCCTCTCTTAAGTTTCTTATATATCATAGGGGCTACTCAATTTGCACGAGGCGGGGTGAGTCCGGGTGGTCAAGCGATTGAGGCTCTGCTGGTGATGAGGGGCTCCTGTGAGGTTGGGCAGGGAAGATGTCGGCGGGGACCTGAATGGTGTTTTCCCTGGCCGCAGCCGTTTCCAAAATGCTTTTGAACAATGCATCAAATTCTTCCTTGTCTCGAGCTGCCCTCTCCGCTTTCGAGGACCTAGTGCCCAAGCGTCTGTTGGGGGCCGGCACAGCCAATGTTGCGATGCCTTGTGTGCTCCCTTGAGCTTCTATTCCCCTGGCCTGGGGATTTTTTGGCCTACGTCCGGGGCGTTGTCACTTGGGGTCTCTTTTCTTTTCACACCTTTTGAGGCTAGGCACGTAGTGTTCTAGTGGAGGAGCTTGTGCTACATGCTCCCTTCGACAAAGAGCATCTTTGTAAGCCAGCTGCACTGGGTGCTCCATGCTTGCTACATAGAGGGACTTGCAAAATGCGAACCAAGGATTAGGCCTTGAGACAGGATAAAACCATTTGCATGGAAGGGATTATACAGTGGGTTATCAAGCGCATATGACGAGGAGGGGAGAGGTGAGGCATGCACTGGTTGTTGTAGAGGAATGGCCCCTATGATAATGTTCGTTTGGCCTCCAATTAACAGATCTTGGCTTATGCTAAGTGGCGTGGGCTGGTTGTCAGGGAGTGGGGCAGGGCACATCCTTGGAAGGATAGACCGTAAAAGGGGAAAGGTGTATAGGAAGGGACGGTACCCTATCCACACCCTCAGAGATGTTGGTCGTCAGAGCTTCCTATGGTGGTGATGAGGGTTGCATGCCCTTCACATGGAGGTGGAATGATCTCACAACTTCTAAATGTGTGGTGAGAGGAGGACCTGAGGAGCTTAGCCTGTTGAACCCAACTCTTCTCCCTGCACTTGACTATCATTGCATGTGTGTGTTGACATTGTCTATATAGGGACACAAAAGTCATTGTTTATTTATATACATATCTACGAATCCATGTCACTTCACAAGGATAAAAGCCAATTGTAGAACTCCAGATTGTACTAGAGCGTGGCACATGCATCTAGTACTCGTGGCAGCTTACTCAATACCGATAGAAATTCTGCAACATCGAGTAGCATGGAACCTTGTATGAGTCTACTGGCAACATGTAACTCCTCCTCAGTGAGAACCTTATCAGACAAAGAGTTCTCTTGGCTAGTTTCAGCTAAGTCCATACCCCGAATAGCAGTCAGCACTCGAAAGAAAGTTGGTGCCACATAGGTTGGGTCTCTTTGAGACTGCCATTTGGCCAATCGCTCCTCTAAGACTGTCATGATCTAGGCTCCTAGTTCGACCATCGCAACGCAATTTTCACACCAACGTTGTTCAAATTGACTTCGATCCTTTGATAGTCGCTTTAGTTGCTCTATCTCTAAGAGATTTGGTTGGCAGAGCACATCATTGAATGTGACAGTTAAGCGTAGTTCGTCAGCTTCCTCGTCAGAGATGAGTCGCATGTGTTCATACAGGAGCCTGTTACAGTTCTCATCAAGATGTTCTTGCTCTTCCTAGGATAAGGGAAATGGCAAGTATTCTTCAAGCTGCTCTTTAGGGAATGCGCCCATGTTTGCCAGGACATAGGCACGTGCGAACACTTTGAGCTTAGCATCCAACTCAGTTAAGCATTCTGTGACACTTCTATGTTCAACGAGGGCTTGCTCGGTTGCTATCTCATGCAAGGTTCTAGGAGTTTGCATGGGCTTCAGCATAGCTGGGGGCTTAGGCCTAGACGAGCAAGTTTGGCCAACGCTAGGATTTCTTATGCTTTTGGGGTTTCCATGTTTCTCCTGAGGCTTCGTTATTGCATCATGGTTCTCCTTGGATGTAACTGGTATAAATTTGTCACCCTGTTGTGATAGCGTTGTATCCAATCTTAATTAGTCAATTCGAGTTCTATTGTCGGTGGATTGAGTGTTGCAAGCAATCATTGATGGTAACGACTGCTTTGATTTTTTAGAGCACACGGATGTGTCTAAGGTTTCACCGCTATTAGGAGAGGCATCAATGGGTTCATTGGTGGATGGACTTGATGCTTTATTCCTAAGCTCTCCCAACGCTCTTCATCTCAATGTTCTTGGGGTCCACAACCACCTGCAATTGCTGTTGTTTTCATTGTTTTCTCCTCTTTTTCTTGGTCAGTGAAGGTGTATCACTCAACGACTCAGGACCCTAGACCAGGTCAACTGTTGATATGCTTGGTTGGGCCTCGGCATTCTCTTTCTCTAGTGTGTCCTTATGGGACATAGCCACGGCCTAATGAATAGCCTCGCTAGGTTGTGAGGGTACAAATACCTCCCTTTTCGGAGAGTCTAGCTCTTCAGCCAATTCCCTTATGTTTAAATCCTCCAGCCTAGGCTTCAGGCACTTTGGAAGTGCTGGAGTTGTCAAGGATGTTGGTTGCGGCACCTCCTCCACAGGTGAATTGCTAAGAGTACGTTCAACAAGGGTCGTTGTCACGACTAAGGGTTGTGACTGCTATGATCCTTGATTGGAAGTGGTAGCGGCTAGTCCAGTGGGCTGGCTAATCTTGGTGGATTGCGATGTCAAGTCCCTAGGGTGATCAGAAGTGGCCGTGTCTTTTGTTGCCCTTTGAGCATTCACTTGTGTAGATTAAGCATGAGTTGATCTAGTCACATTAGGTTGCACATGCATATCCTTGGGCCGAGAGTTACGGATGGTGTCATGTCCCACCTCTTGGACATTTGGAAGCTTAGATGGATATAGAGATTGGGATTGAGCAGCCTCCCTTGATGACTGCTGTTGTGCTTTCTATGTCTGTTTGGCAAAAGAGGTTGTAGGAGATCTAGGACTTTTAGGTGGACTTGGCACTGGGCGAATGATTTGCTTGAGGCTATTAGACGATTGTGCCATTTTCTTTGTTGAGAAATTAGCCTTCTTACGAGTAGCATTGTGCACTTGGTGCTCATTATCCTCTTGGGAAGTCAAAAGCTCCTTGAGCACTAGTGGTCTTTGTGCACGCTTAATGGTTATATATGACATTTTCTTATTAAGCATGCTAGGCTGAGGCTCTTTCTTTCGAACACTCATGTTTGGTTTCGTTGCTTTTGATGCAATCTAGCCTTCAGCTAATAGAGGTGGTTTAGCAGGGGGTTTTGGTACCCAAATCCATCGGTTACCTGCATAATACCCTTGAGCACGTAGCAACGCTTTGGATATCCATCGCGGTGTTGTGCTGGCCCTCCATCGATGCATTTGTCTATAAGGCTTGGGCTTCTTTTGGGATGTTCTACGATATTTGTAAGCCCAAAGCCCGTCCTTGGCATTGTCTCTTAAGCTTCTTGTTTCAGGCGTGGCCTCACTCACTGGTTCTCATTGTTCAACATGTGCTTGTATTAACTCTTCCAACAAGTCCTTGCTCTCGTTAGCAGGCTTGACTGTTATGTCAGCACCTTCCTTGCCTTTCCCTCAAGGCTCGATGAGGTCACCCTTGTTAAAGGTTATGACTATCCTTACACCCAGTAGTGTCAGGTGTATTCTTTGTGCTACATAGTTGGCCTCGCACTTGCTCGCCCTTTTGAAGGGTCTTCCAAGGAGGGTTTCCTTCCCGTAATTAGCACTATTTGGAGGAACATGAAATAGGATAGGCAAGCTTTCATTTTTAATTGTCGCAAAGATTTTGCACTTCCCTATGAGTGCTTGTGGGTGTCCCCCGTAAGGGCTAAGAGTTTCATTAGTCGGTGTGAGCTCTGGTTGGCCTAGTAGAGTCCATGATTCATAGGTCAAGATATTAAAATCTGTTCCTTCATCAATCAGAGCATCGATAGTATGCTCTATTTTCGCAGTGAGTTTGACCCTAAGATAAGCAGGTGGTACTATGTCTTCATCTTCCAGGTCTTGGCTTGTAAATTTAAGCCTTCTGACAAATGCCCTTGAGTCCCCAACTACACGACCAAATGTGGATTCTCCACTGATGCCTTGGATCGTCAGTGCAGTGCTATTCAAGGAGCATCTATCGTCAGGACTGTCATATCTAGTCATTATCGTTGTTGTAGCTTGATGTTGTTTCTTTCCGCTTTGACTAGATGCATTCTGAATGCAACATGTATGTGTTTTTGCAGTGTGGCCTTTTTTCCCTTGTTGACTAGATTGGCCCATTGAGGTTCTAGGGTCTCTGTTTATCTCTGTTCGGGTATAGGCTTTTGGTTGTTCTTTTGCAAGTGAGAATCCATGCTCATGTAGAGCCATTACTACACTAGGGTCTAATTTGGAGGACCTATCACAGCACGCGTTTTCTCTCCAACCTACTTGGGGGAGGTGCAGAGGGGACATAGCCCCTTCTGCAGGGGTCCGGGGAGGGGCAGCCTCCCAGCCTGCAGGACCGTTACGGTAAACGCCATGTGCAATTTGGAGGACCATTTATAGCCAAATTTTGAACTACTTGCTCTAAGTTTCAACCCCGTGATGGATCTATGATGTGCCTTTAGCTCTACGTAGCCTTTGGGGTCAATTTCGGGGTTTAGATGCGTCAAAATTTGTATTCTAGATACCTATCCAATTTTGACAACAGTTTTCTGTCCGATTCTCAGATGTCCGATTCTCAGATGTCCGATTCTCAGGAGTCCGATTATCGAAATTGAACGTCCAATTTGGGGTTGGTCCGATTGGCCCAGTGGTCTGATTTTGGCCACATCCAATTTTCCTGTGTCTAATTCTCAAGGTCTGAGTGTCCGATTTTCAAAATCGGACAATCGAGTGTTCAATTAAACAGGCAAAGGTGGTCCGATTCTGGGACTGATCCAATTCTAGGACTGGTCCGATTCTAGGAATCGGATCGGAAAAGTGGTCCATTTTCAGAGAGGTCGGATTTTTGGAGTCGGACGGTTCAACTCCAGAGATTGGGCAATCCTATTCTGGGACTCTAACGAACTGGTCCACCGACGGCGCAAATGATGACCCGTGAGTTGCACGCGATGCCTCTAAGTCAACGTCTACTCCACCGAATCGTGCCGTAGCTTCCAAATAGATGCAAAGCAACAGAGGAAACCGCCTGGCATACCTGGAAACGGTGTGGCACTCGAATTGATCAGCCCTTCAACAGTCTTCCTGCTGCTCTCTCTCTATCGCTCTCTCCCTAGCTCTCAAGCTCACTCTTCTTCTCAGAAGGTAGGATGTCAAATGTGGTCTTTCTTGGTTCCATGGGCCTCTTATTACCCCATCCTAGCCTGCTGTGACCTCAGAAGTTAGTCCCTCATACTCTTCCAGCTAGAATTCTGAATCTATGCCCCTATTTCCTTGTTTCAGCCTATTATACAGCAATAGAAAATCCTACTGTTTGCTCCAATGTTTTGCTCCTATCCTTCCTAAATGCAAGAAAAAATTATAATAAAAATACCTACACTACTTCATCATGCTTCCCAAGTTCAAAACAACAAAAACCTACTTGCTAAGGAGATCGAATACCTCTTCAAACTCTCTCGCTTTCGACCTATCTACCTCAAGCACAGGTTCGGGGAAAACCCTACTTCAATGCTCGATTCAAAGCGTGTAAGCACTCAAGGCTTGAATCCGTTGTCCCGGCAATGGAACCAAAATGTGGGAGCTTTCGCTCAACTGCCAAGACCCATGGACTGCTTATTGTTCAAGCGTTCCAAGCCGAGCACTAATGGCTACCTCTCACATAGCCGACGCGCCATCCATATCTACGGGTGTAGTGAGCTTACCTCCATGCCGATCGAGTTACCTCCTCTCCCGCACACCCCGATAGCTCCACGATCCAAGTGCAAGCTTCAAGCAAGCTCCATCCTCAAACTCCACGCTCCAAGCTCCATAGCCGCGAGCAAGACAAAAGAAGAGAAGAGAGGAGAAGAAGAGAGGAGAAGATGGAGAGCTTCTCCTCCCTGGTCCCTCACCCTCGCACACTCACTCCCTCACACTCTCACACTCCCTCTCTCAAGAACAAGCTCAAGCAAGCAACAAGAAGAATAAGAAGAAGAGAAGAGCCACTTTTGGCCATACACAAGAATGAGCTTCTCATTCACTTTTCAACTTTATATACAAAACCCTTGTGGGAGCTTTCACTCAACCACCCAGACCCACGGACCGCTTATTGTTTCAAGTGTTCCAAGCCGAGCACTAATGGCTACCTCTCACATAGCCAACGCGCCATCCATATCTACGGGTGTAGTGATCTTACCTCCATGCCGTTCGAGTTACCTCCTCTCCCGCACACTCTGGTAGCTCCATGATCCAAGTGCAAGCTCCATCCTCAAGCTCCGCACTCCAAGCTCCATCACCGCAAGCAAAAGAAGAGAAGAGAAGAGAAGAGAAGAAGAGAGAAGAAGATGGAGAGCTTTTCCACCCCATGGTCCCTCACCCTCACACTCCCTCTCTCAAGCACAAGCTCAAGCATTCAAGAACAAGAAGAAGAAGAAGAAGAAGAAGAGAGCCACTTTTGGCCACACACAAGAATGAGCTTCTCATTCACTTTTCAAATTTATATACAAAACCCTAAATCCCTTTTGGGTGGTCATCCCCTTTTCCCTTTTTTACATGGTAGGCCATTTTTTCCATTCCTAGCTTCCTTTCCACCGTCCATCTACATTTACAAATTGCACAGGTGAGAACCTGGCGCTCCTTGAATTAAACCATGATGCACTTGTGCTCTTTTACAAAAGTTTTGACTTGTGTTTTTCCTTGTGTGCCTTTGTCTTCCGTTTCCTTTGTCTTTGTTTTCTGTTTTAGCTTTCCGGATTTTCGCCTGGCACTCTTTTACAAGATTTCAGGGTGCGCCTTTGTATTTTAAAATGCGTCTTTCCCCTTTTGCATTTGCCTTGGACTTTTTAAGGTTTCCCTTGCGCTTTTGGCCTTTTCTCCTCTTCTTTCTTTAGTCGGGCTACCTTTTTTCGGCCTTTGCCCTGTGTCTTTTTTATTTCATTTTGCTTTCTTCATGTTGGGGTTAACATTACCCCCTCCTAGACGAGTGCCAGTCCCATGGCACTCACCGTCGTAGGTAGCAAGTAGTAGCATGCACCGAAGACGTGGGTGGCAAGGACATGGTGGTCTGCCTTGGGGGAGTTCTGAGGTAGGTGCAGATGAAGGTCGTTGGGGCACCGGCTATTCTGAGTGGCTTGGTAATATGATTTTTGTAGGGGCCGATAGGATAACTCTTTTTTGGGAATTGCCACTCATAGCTGGTGCAGGGGTTGGTGTGCGTGGGATGCTCTTGGTGGAGTTTGCGCGTGATGATTCTCTGGTGATTGACATGATGGAGTGAAGGGCAAGAGTTTAGAGTTGAGCGTTGATGTAGAGCTGCCGGTGCTGTCATGGGAGTCTTTAATACCTGCAATTGGGAAACCTCTCATGTGATCTCTCCCTAAAGGGTAGTGCTAGTCTTCTTATCATGCACCAAATATATTTTGATTCATTTGGGAGACAAGTCAAACTCTAAGCAGAACTCTAAGCAAGCTTGGAGTATTGTCCTGCACTTGAGGACCCAAACCATGTATAGGTTATAGTGTAAATATTAAGTGAGTACACGAGCGTATTTAGGTATTACTTAGTTAGAAGACTGCCGGCCTAGTTCCTTGTATAGCAATGGGTCAATGAAGCAAGGGGCTAAGTTGATGGAAAATTTTGTTGATGAAGACGGGGAGTACACTTGAAGATTTCTCGAGACATCATTATGGTCTTGTCAAGGCAATGTAGCATAATTGAGCTCCTTGATGTCTTAGCTTTTGGTAGCTAGTGGCTACCTGTAGGGCTTGAAAAGTATGGTGTACTTTTCCCTTGTCATTCACGCCTTGCTTACCACTATTGATTGTAATGGCATTGAGATGGAGTGCAAAAGAATTGTGCAAGTGGTTCAGGGTGACAGGTCTAACCATAGGCGAGGCGTGCTCCCTCGGTATGTCCTGCCCTTGATGTGCCCTGAACAATTGTGGGGGATGTACAAAGGGCTAGGAGATTAGGGAGAGAGCTAGCCGACCAAGGCATTGGACGCACCTAATGTGAGGGCCCCTAGGTGCGGTGCTATGATCGTGGGTGCTTTTTATTTTTTGTTCTTTTGTTTTCTTCTCTTTTATTTTTTTTTTTGTGTCACAGTACAACCATTGCAATATGCGGAGGCTATGAGCCTCTCAATAGGTCGGGACATGTCAAGCCTCGGAGGCTCAAAAAATGGATATGACTGTGATGATTTGGCCCTAGCCTTGTTGTTATGGGAGCCGTTGTTGCGATATTGGTACGATTGCAACGCCCCGTGTCGTGAGTGTAGAGCGTGACCCAAGAAGAGAGTGTAGCCCATGACTATGCGTGGGTTCGTGCGATGTGGGCACTCGCGAGGTGATTGTTCGCATTCAACAGCGTGACATTGTGGCGATTATTGCACGGTCGTGGTTTTGCGGTGACCTAGGCATTGAACATGTTTGTGCGAAGACCTATGTTATCCTGCATCCACTTGTCACGTCGTGAGAGCACATGCTTGATTTCGTTAAGTAATTCAACAGATGTAGTTATGTTAAAACATGACTTTTCGAAATGGTATGATATTAATTGCACTGCTCATGCGATTGTTTGTCAAAGATGCATCATACATTAGTGATAGGCAGAAGAAGTTGTACAAGTGGGGAGTTGCCCTTTCCCCCATCAAAAGACAAAATTTTAGGTCTTGATAACTTGTTAAGCAGCTCGTACATCCTAGGGCTTAGTTGATTTCTACTAGGCGGGCGAGTCCGATTGATTGGGCGACTGGGTTGGTGCTGGTGCGGGATTGTTGTGAGGTCGGGCAAGGCACATGTCGGCCGAGACATGGATGGTATAGTCCTGAGCCACCACCATTTCCAAAATGCCTTTAAATATTTCGTCGAACTCTTCCCTGTCCCTGGCCGCCTTTCCTGCCCTTGGGGATCTGGTGCTTGAGTGCTTGTGGGGGATTTGTGCAATTGGTGTTGCCACGGCTTGCACGCTTAGCTGAGCTTTGACTTTCCTGGTCCGAGGATTTTTTGGCCTTTGTCTGGGACGGTGCCATTTAGGTCCACGTTTCTTGGCATATCTCTTGAGAATGGGCACATAGCGCACTGACGGAGGGGCATGGGCCGCATGCTCCCGTCGTCCGCGAAGAGCATCTCTGCACACCAGCTGGTTGTTCTCCATGTTGTCCTCCTGGGGGCCTGCAAGATGCAATCCAAGGGTTAGGCCTTGATACGAAATAAGATTGTTCGCATAGGAGGGATTTTAGTGTGGGTTGTCAAATGCATATGACTAGAAGAGAAGGTGCGAAACATGTTGTGCTCGTTGTAAAGGGATGGCCCTCGTAATGGTGTCCCCTTAGCCTCTAGCTACTAGCAGATCTTGGCTCACGCCGAGTTACATCGGTTGGTGTTTCTGCGTTTGGAGGGCTCATCATAGGAGGGATAGGCCGGGAAGGAAAAAGTGTATAGAGCGGGACTGCGCCCTGCTTACATCATCAGAGATGTTGGTCAGGGCTTTCCATGGTGGCAATGCGGGGTGCATGCCCTTCGCCCGGAGGCAGATATGATCTGGTGAATGGGGGACCGGCCTAGCCTGGCCTATTTGCTCCGATTCTTCTGTTTGTGCTTGACTTTTTATTGCTTGTGTGTGTTGATAGTGTGTATACAGGGTGACACAAAAATCGTTGTTTATATATATATATATACATTTTTTTGAATCCCTGTCTTTTCATGAGGATAGAAACCAATTGTAGAACTTGGGATTATACTGGAGTGTGGCACATGCATCTAGTACATGTGGCAGCTTACTCAATACTGATAGATATTTTGCCACATCGAGTAGCTTGTTTCCTTGGCTTGGTTCAGTCAAGTCCATGCCCCGAATGGCAGTCAGCACCACTCGAAGGGAAGTTGGTGCCACATAGGTTGGGTCTCTTTGGGATCGCCATTTGGCTAATTGCTCCTCAAAGATTGTCATGATCTGAGCTCCTAGTTCAGCCATTGCAATGCGGCTTTCACACCAACGCTGCTCGAATCAACTTTGGCCTGCTGACATTCGCTTTAGTTTCTCTATTTCTAAGAGATTCGGTTGGCAGAGCACCTCATTGAATGTGACAGTTAAGCGTAGTTTTCCGACTTCCTCGCCCAAGATGAGTAGCAAGCGTTCATGCAGGAGCCTACTATAGTGCTCGTCGAGGTGTTTCTACTCTTCCCAAGATAAAGGAAAGGGCAAGTAGTCTCTGAGATGCTCTTTGGGGAATGCGTGCATGTCTGCCAGGACATAAACACGTGCGAACACCTTGAGCTTAGCATCCAACTCAGCTAGGCATTCTGCGACACCTCTATGTTCGACGAGGGCTTTCTCGGTTGCCATCTCACAAAAGGTTCTAGGATTTTGCCTGGGCTTTAGCATACCTGGGGGCTCAGGCCTAGAAGAGCAAGATTGATCAATGCTAGGAGTGCTCATGCGCTTGGGGTTTCCATGTTTCTCTTGAGGCTTCGTCATTGCATCATGGTTCTCTTTGGACGTGACTGGTATGACTTTGTCGCCCTGTTACGGCATCTCCACTCTTTATTGGTCGATGAGAGTTCTATTGTCGGTGGATTGAGTGTTGGAAGCAATTGTTGATGGCAACGGTTGCTTTAACTTTTCAGAGCACCCGGATGTGTCTGAGGTTTCACCGCTATTAGGAGAGACATTAATGGGTTCATTGGTGGATGGACATGATGCTTTATTGCCCAGCTCTCCAGCTCTCTTGGCTTCAATGCTCTTGGGGTCCACGACCCCCTGTAGCTGCTGTTGGTTGCGTTGTTTTCTCCTCTTCCTCTTGGTCAGTGAAGGCATATCTCCCAATGGTTCAGGACCTTGGGCTAGGTCAACCATTGTTGTGTCTGGTTTGGCCGTAGCATTTCCTTTCTCTAGCATGTCCTCATGGAACATGGCCATGGCCCGCTGAGTGGCCTTGCTAGGTTGAGTGGTTTGATGCATCATCTCCTTGGCCACATCTTTTGAGGGGTTTCTCCTCGAGCCTAAGCTTTAGGTGCTTGGGACAGATTGGAGTTGTCAAGGATACTAGTTGCGGCACCTCCTCTGCAAATGAATTGTTAGAGGCATGTCCTGCAAGGGGTGTAGTCACGATCGAGGGCTGTGACTGCTGCGATCCCTGATTGGGAGCAGCGGCGTTTAGTCCAATGGGTTGGTTACTCTTGGTGGATCGCAGTGTCGAGTCCTTGGGACGATCAGACGTGGTCGTGTCTTTTGTGGTCCTTAGAGCATTCACCTGTGTGGATCGATCCAGTCACATTGGGTCGCATGAGCATATCCTTGGGCCGAGAGCTACGACTAGTGTCATGTTTCCCCTCTTTGGTGTTTGGAAGCTTTGATGGAGACAAAGATTGGGAGTGAGCCCGTACCATTGGCAACTGTCGTCATGCTTGCTAGGTCTGTTTGGGAAGGGAGGACGTAGGAGACCTAGGACTCTTAAGCGGACTTGGCACAGGAGAATGATTTGCTCGTGATTGTTGAAGGATTCCGTCATTAGCTTTGCTGAGCAATTAGCCTTATCATGAGTGACATTGTGCTTGTGGTACTCATTATCCTCTTGGGAAGTCAAAGGCTCCTTGGGCACTGGTGGACCTTGTGCACACTCGATGGATCCTTCTAACATCTGCTTGCTAAGCACGCTAGGTTGAGGATCTAGTTTTTGATGGGTCATGTTCAATTTCTTGATTACAACTGTGAGGACACAATCACTCCAATACTTTTGGTTCGAGACTCGGATTTTCGTTTAGGGTTCCTCCCATGCCTCTTTGCTTTTGACCTAATTTGGGCTTCTGATAGAGATGGTTTAGCAGGGGGTTTTGGTACCCAAATCCATCGGTTGCCTGCATAATACCCTTGAGCACGAAGCAACGCCTTGGATATCCATCGTAGCATCATGCTAGCTCTCCATTGATGCCTTTGTCTATAAGGCTTGGGCTTCTTTTGTGATCTTCTACGATATTTGTAAGTCCAAGCCCTCTCCTTGGGCTTATCTCCTAACCTCTTTGTTTCAAGTATGGCCTCACTTACTGGTTCTCTCCGTTCAACCTGCGCTCGTATCAACTCTTTCAACAACTCCATGCTCTCATTACTAGGCTTGCTTGGTATGTTAGAATGCTCCTTGCCCTTCCCTCAAGGTTTGGTGAGGTCACCCTTGCTAAAAGTTGTGATTATCCTCATACCTGGTAGTGCTTGGTGTATCCTTTGTGCTATATAGTAGGCTTCACACTTTGTTGCCTTTTTGAAGGGCCTTCCTAGGAGGATTTCCTTTCCACAATTCTCACTATTTGGAGGAACATGGAACAGGATTGGCAAGCTTTCTGTTTCAATAGTTACAAGGATTCTGCACTTCCCTAGAAGTGCTTGTGGGTTTTCCCCGTGAGGCTTAAGAGTTGCATCAATCGGTTTGAGCTCTAGTTGACCTAGTAGAGTCCATGCTTCGTAAGTCAAGATGTTGAAATCCGCTCCTTCATCAATGAGAGCATCAACACTATGCTCTCTTTTTGCGGTGAGTTTGACCCTAAGATAAGCAGGTGGTACTATGTCTTCATCGTTCGAGTCTTGGTTTACAGTTTCAAGCCTTCTGATACATGCCCTTGAGTCCCTAACTACACAGTCAGACGTGGATTCTCCACAGAGATCTTGGGTTGTCTATGGAGTGCTGCTCAGGGTACATCTATCATCAGGACTGTCATTTCTAGTCATCTCCGCATTGGTAGCTTGATGATGTTGCATTCTTCTTTGACTAGACGTAGGTTGAATACAATGTACATGTGTCCTTGTAGTGTGGCCTTTTTTCCCTTGATGGCTAGATTGGCCCGTTAAGGTTCTAGGGTCTATGTTTGCCTCTATTCGGGTTCGGGCTTCTGGTTGCTCCTTTTCAAGTGAGCATCCATGCTCACGTAGGGCCATTACTGCTCGAGGGTCTAAGTTGGAGGGCCTGTCACAGCGTGTGTTTTCTCTCCAACCTACTTGGGGAGGATGCAGAGGGGGCAGAGCCCCCTTTGCAGGGGTCCAGGGGGAAGTCCCCTCCCTGACCCGCAGGGCCATTACAGTAGACACCATGCGCAGTTTGGAGGATTGTTCAACCAAGTCTTGAACCACTTGCTCAAAGTTTCGGCCGAGTGGTGGATCTATGATGCGCCTTTTGCTCTATGTAGCCTGTGGGGTCAATTTCCGGGTTTAGAGTTTTTCTAATTTGTCGCCTCGTTCGTTTTTTGGTCCAATCAAGCTTTTCCACTTAGTGGTTTGCGTCTAAGTCCCTGGTCTCGTAACTACCTCCCTCTAGCGGACTAAGCGGCTGCACCTTACGATTTTGCCTTTTCCGTGTGCCAGAATCAAGTTCTGAGTGTTCTAAGGGTTTCCGATAGTTTGCGCTACTGAGTGTTAGCTGGGTCAGGTAAAATTTTTTGAAAATTTGGTAAAACTGCACGCTCGGCCCAACTGGTCCGAATTGCAAGGCCCGAGTGCCCAATTCGGCACGTCCGAGGGCCGAGTGGTAAGGGTCGTGTGTGACTATCCGAGTGCCAAATTTAGCCCCGGTCCGAACCTGGGTGTCTGAGGGCCGAGTAGGCCGAGGCTAGTCAGGCGGGCCGAGTGCTGAGGTAGTCCGAGTGCTTGACTGGAATGGGCCGAGTGTGAGCGTCCGAGTGGTAGTGGCCGAGTGGGTTGAGTCGAGCGGTCCGAGGGCTGATTCTGGGCCTCGGAGCAAAGTCGTCGTTACTTGGACACGACGGGCGCCATGCGTCTTTTCGCCGACTCTCATGAAATTCTCCGTGCCGGGTGCTCGAGGCCTTCCCCCTTGTTGAGCAGCTCCATATCCATCCTACCAATGTAGGGGAAGGTGTAGAATTACCTAGGCTAGCCAAATATCTCTCTGATGCCAAGATCGAAGCGAATCCCCTCACCAAGCTTTCCTCTTCTCTCCTACTCTCCTGAAACCCTACAGTGCACAATATGGACTTTCTTGCCACTTTTGGCCCTTATACCCCTTCCCGAGTATGGTATTGATGCCCCCAATAACTCACTTGCCGACCTTAGGCATCACATGTGAGTTTTTTATCACTTTTGCACGATTCCTGCCCTGTTTTTGCGCTGTTTCACAACAGAAAACCCTAATGCTTGTTTTCTTTGTTTTCTCCTACTCTAATGCATACAAATCACAAAGTAAATACCTACACTACTTCATCTCACAACATCAATCTCAAAAAGCAAAAACCTACTTCCCAAGGAGATCGAATACCATCTTCAACCCCCTTACTTCCTACCTATCTCAAGCACCGGTTCGGGGGGAAACCCTTACTTCGATGCTCGATTCGAAGCGTGAAAGCACTCAAGGCTTGAATCTGTTGGTCTCGGCAACAACGGAACCAAAATGTGGGAGCTTTTGCTCAACCGCCAAGACCCACGGACCGCTTATTGTTTCAAGCATTCCAAGTCGAGCACTAATGGCTATCTCTCACATAGCCAACGTGCCATCCATATCTATAGATGTAGTGAGCTTACCTCCATGCCGTTCGAGTTACCTCCTCTCCCGCACACTCCGGTAGCTCCACGATCCAAGTGCAAGCTTCAAGCAAGCTCCATCCTCAAGCTCCACGCTCCAAGCTCCATCACCGCAAGCAAAAGAAGAGAAGAGAAGAGAAGATAAAAGAAGAAGAGAGAAGAAGATGGAGAGCTTCTCCACCTCACGGTCCCTCACCCTCGCACTCTCACTCCCTCACACTCTCATACTCCCTCTCTCAAGCACAAGCTCAAGCAAGCAAGAAGAAGAAGAAGAAGAAGAAGAAGAAGAAGAAGAAGAAGAAGAAGAGGAGGAGAGCCACTTTTGGCCACACACAAGAATGAGCTTCTCATTCACTTTTCAAATTTATATACAAAACCCTAAATCCCTTTTGGGCGGTCATCCCCTTTTCCCTTTTTTACATGGCCGGACATAGCCTAGGCGGCCATAGCCTAGGCTCTTTTTCCCATTGTCCTTCTATCTTTCTAGCTTCCTTTCAACCACCCATCTACATTTACAAATTTCACGGGTGAGAGCCCGGCGCTCCTTGAATTAAACCATGATGTGCTTGCGCTCTTTTACAAAAGTTTTGACTTGCGCTTTTCCTTGTGTGCCTTTGTCTTCCGTTTCTCTTTGCGTTGGCCTTTGTCTTTGTCTTCTGTTTTAGCTTTTTGGATTTTCCACCACCTGGCACTCTTTTACAAGATTTCAGGGTGCGCCTTTGTATTTTAAAATGCACCTTTTCTCTTTTGCATTTGCCTTGGACTTTTTAAGGTTGCCCTTGCGCTTTTGGCCTTTTCTCCTCTTCTTTCTTTAGTCGGGCTACCTTTTTTCCACCTTTTCCCTGCGTCTTTTTTATTTCATTTTGCTTTCTTCGTGTTGGGGTTAACAACCCTAAATACCTTTTGGGCAATCATCCCCTTATCCCCTTTTTTACATGGTCGGCTATGGCCTAGGCCATTTTTCCCATTATCCTCCTATCTAATTGCATGGGTGAGAGCCCGATGCTTCTTAAATTAAATCACGATGCGCTTGCGCTCTTTTACAAAAGTATTGACTTGCGCTTTTCCTTGTGCTCCTTTTCCCTTATTTAGGACTTTTCTGTGCTTCTCGTGTTTCTAGATTTTTCTTGGTGTGCCTTCATCTTCCTTTTCACTTTGCCTTGGCCTTTGTCTTCTACTTTAGCTTTTCCAGATTTTCCACTTTATTTGTTTGACAGTTAACAAACCATACAAGATGGGGATTGGGTATTGGTTTATGATAGCAGTTTAGACAACCAGCATAGTGCCATGTGTAAAGTTTCCAAAAGATGGTTTGGACCCTATGTGGTAAGACGGGTGTATGTTTATAATGCTACTTATGCATTAAATGAGCTAGATGGGACAACCATAAAACTTTTGCTAGCATGGAAAAGAATCAAATTATTCAAGAGGCAGAAATCTAATGCCTATGATTTGCCAGAATTGGAAGAAAATAGTGGCCATGATGCAGGGGGTAGCCAGAAAGATATTGAAGATGAAGAAGCAAAGGATATGGTTACAAAGGATGAGAAGGACTCAAAATCTGATGACAACTAGGATTTTGGCACATACCAGAGGATGTGCAGATTCAGAGGGGGTGGATATTGTGCCACTATGCAAGCACACTGTGAAAAACTCTGGAGTGCATTATCATCTGACTTCTCTATTGATGTAGAGAGTCAATGTGATCTAAGTCATTAGTACTAGTGTGAGTGGCATGAACGGTCAAAAAATACTAGATTTTTGGACAGTTTTAGCCTACTTTTGATATTATTTATTGTAAAAATATAAAAAAGTCAAAAAAGCTTCTAGATTAGGATGGCATGCAAGAAGTAATTTTCCTTTTCAGCTAGTTATGAGATTTTTCATGAAAAAGACAAATGGGCAAAATGGTGCGTGTTGCGATCGCTGTGATAGGTTGAAAACTACACTTTGAACTAGAAGAAGAAGGAGTGAACTGGGAGATCCTTGACTAGGTGTTCTGGGATCTTTCTCCCCTTTTCGGAGCTAACGGAGCCATCAGATTTGGGTTTCGAGCAGCAAAGAACGAGCTGTTATTTTGATGCACGTTTTTGGTCTACGAAGGAGCTCCAGGAGAACTGATGCTTGGAGATTGCTTTTTAGTAATGCTAGACAAAGGATTTCAAGTTCTATCAATACATATTGATTCAATTCATTATGCTTTGTCTTTGTCATGTTTACCTCTTGTCTATTGTTTTTCTTCTCTTCCATCTCCTATCTCAACTTTCTTCCATCCTTGATCCCCGATGGATACGACCTTTTGACAAAAACCCCTCCGACAATGGAATATAGAGTCATACAGATTTTCTAGGGTGAAGATGAGGGTCTCTTTTGGCTTAGTACAGTTCACGTTGTAGATTACGGGGAAGTCTTACCGACCGTGGACATTGGAGTCAAAATCCACTCCCATTCTTCAAGGGTATGGCATGAATGTCGGGTTGTTGCATTCGAATGGGAGGGTATTGCAAAAATCCACCCAAGTGTCCATATTTACGTCATAGAGATGCCTTCTCCATGTAGGCTGGCACTCATAGCTTGACACTGACCTTGGGACCTCAAAAACCTCATTTTGCCAAAATTATGCATCCTCTATGCCCCAGAGGGTGGGGTTATGTTCCCTCTCCGCCAGCCATTTTTCCCCAAGCCTGCTTCCGATGTTGATTAATTTTTCCGCCGCCTTGATCAATAGAGCCTTATGCAAATTAGCGGAGAACTGGAAGTTCAGGTCGAAGGGGTTTCTAGAAGTTTGCTATTATTTCCAGATCACCAAATTAGTGTGGAAACTCGCTAGAAACTATCTTGGCACAATGGAATAAGTGCAAGTGGCCCTTGTACCGATATGGCATTCAACATTCTCCTCGCTTCCTGCACCATCTGTTTTCTTTTTTCCTTAAGTGCGACCCTTCTTTCTTTGGATGTGTCTGCTTGTTGTTGGTCTTTTGGCAGTGGTGGGAAAGGAGGTTGTGGGGCTATCTCTTCTTCATGGGGCCCCATCTGGAAGCTTGGGCCAGCCTCATCTCCCTGCTGGGTTTCATGTTGGACCCCTTCCACGAACCCAATTGCATCTATTTCCTGTGGGGTCAAGCCTACCAAGAGTAGGTATCTCAGTTTCTCTTCCAGGGTCAAGTTGACTCCCACAGGATGCAATGTCATTTGCAGGCCTACTCTCAAGGCCCTGCATGCAACTACAGCTTTTTCTTAATGGTTTCAATGGCCTCCCTTTCCTCCATTTTTGGGTGACATCGAATAGTGCATTGAGGAAGGCACATTGCTAGGTTTCAAAGCCCACTTGGGCGGCCTCTGCTCAGCTTTTAGCTAGTACCTTATCTTTTTCATGCTGAGCCAAATGGCGTGCCAAGGCTTTGACTCATCTTTCATTATGCGCTACCCATTTTCTACCCTTTTCATCATCTCCTCGAGGCTTTCCCCTTGCCTCTGAGCTAGCACTATCAGCCTCTGTTCTTGATCTTCCATTTCTCTTTTCAATCTCTACTGCACTTCCTATGCTGAGGCTACCTCTTGTGTCAATTTCTCCACTTCTTTTTTGTACATGTGTGCTCTTTCCTCCCTCAGTGCCTCTAGTTTCTCTGTGGCTTTAGTGATCTTTTCCATTTCTACTTGCAAATCCTCATAAAGCCCTTACGATCTCTTCGTTTTGTCTTCGCATGTGCACTATGGCTTCGGTTTCTTCGTCCAATTTTGCTTGCCATTCGGCTTCTACTTCTTCTTTAGCATGTAGTTGTTCCTTGAGTTCACTAATCTCCCTTTGGGTCATGGCGATTTGGTGGGTTTTCTCTAGTTGAAATGTAGCCATGGCCTCTTTTTCTACTTCTAGCTTTACCATTGCTAATTTTCTCTTCCTTGGCTTTCTCTAGTTAAGAGAGAAGCTCCTTGACATATTCATCATACTCCACAAGTGGCATCTCTGTTGCAGTGATGGAGGTTGTAGAGGTTGCCACCTTTTGCTTCTTTGGGTCTTGTCTAGACTCAACATCTACTGGTGCCGGTCTTTTGGTTCTTGCCAAAGGGGTCCCTTCTCCTACTCCTTGGCTCATTTCCTTATTCATAAAGTATTGGACCCAGGACATTAGGTTGTTGGCGTCTACCTGGGTCATAGAACTAGGTGTGGATATGGTGGTGGTGGTGGTAGGTGCCAGGAGAGTAGGAATGGGGGTGATTGGGGTCTTACCGTCGCCTTCTTGCACTGTAGGTGATATGAGTTTTGGTGCGTGGGCACTTGAGCTTGATCCTTCATTTTTGAGCGGGCTCATGGGGCTCTAGCTTGTCCTACCTGGACTATTACTCAATGGATCTACACATTGCAAGGGTTATATCTTCCTCCTCCTTTCTTTTCAACTCCTCCTCTTCTTTTGCCTTTCTCTTTCTTTCCTCCTCGGCCTTTTTGGAATCCCTACGAGCCTTTTGCAAGTTTTCTTTTTCTTTTTTCCTCCTCTCCTCTTCTTGCTTTTCCTATGCAATTTTCTTCTTTGTCTTCTTAGCCTCTCCATGGCTAGACTGCTCTTCCTGTTCCCTATTCTCTTCATCCTCACTCATTGTCCTTTCACTGGATTGTGCCTCTTGTTCCTATTGAGGTGGCGACCTGCTCAGCATCTCATCAAATTCTTCTCCTCCTCCCTATCCTTTCCCCAATGCTTCTCTGATGATGGAGGCAAGGACCCCACCGAATCCAATGGTGAGGCCTTCGAAGATGAGACTTTCCTTTTAGATTTGGTGGCAGGGGACTCTCCTTCGACAGGCTGTCCTCCTGTTGCCAGAGCCTTCGCTGAGGTCTCAATGGTCTTTCTCACAAAGCCGTTGAGGTTCACCTCATCTAGTGATCGTGCTGCAATGCTCTCTAGCAAGGGGACATTAATACGTCTCATGATTGTGCTATACCTCTAACTAGAGAACAATGCATGCATCATCTTGGCCTGAAGTTGGATTTTATGATCTGGAATATCTGCCAAGAAGATGCCATTGTTGGTGTGGACCTTCACCTTGTCCATCCCCAACATGGCGTATACACCTCTCTTCAACTTTCTCCCTACTTTTTTTGCCAATCCCTATGCTCTTTCTACCAACTCCGGGGTCAATTTAATTTGCACCCGACAAGTTTCTTCTCCCTCTTGCATGGTCACGATGCTGTGGTTCCTATGAAAAGTTCCTAAGAACTCCGCACAATGGATGTAATCAACCCCTTGGTCCACTACTTCCATGTATTTCTGTAGATTGCACTGCTCAAAAATTTGCCTCACAGTCTTTTCTTTTATGTCTACATCTTCTAGGTTGAAGATATGCCGAAATTTAAACTGATTAAAATCCCTCATCTCCACTGAGAGGCCGTATTTCACCTGTTCTTCTTTCGAGAAAGGCAATCTGCCAGTCTTTTCTTAGCCTGCCATGATGGTTTCCTGTCATGAATCCATATTCACCATTAGTGCTTTTCAAAAGAATTACTCACACAAGGAAAGAATTCATGATTTGCTAACTTGAGATGCTTAAGCACATTAGTAGACTTTTCCTTCAAGCAATCCCTTCATTCCAAGATTTCATGACTTTTTCCTTAATTCACAAATTAATTTTTCATCTATTTTGGACATTGAATGAGGCTTTTTAGTTTTCCTTGTGTGTTTCATTCACATTACTTATTTAATTTTACCTTTTGATTTCACCTTACCCCCTCCCCCCTTGAGAATGAGAAGGATCCTTCCTAGGACTAGAGATTAAAGGGTTAAGGGTATTAAATTCCTGTGCACGATGCTTCACTTCCGCATGAGCCAAGCATAGAAGTTTGGATTACATTCCATTTTAATGTAGTGGTCCATGTCGATAGGTTGAATGCCTATGTGAGTGATGTAGGTAAGGACATCCATTAGGAAGTCAATGGAGTCAATTCGGCTAGCAATGTGTAGCTCCTCCTCAATCAGAATATGATCTAAAGATGGATGGGTCAAGAGGTGCTCTTCTAGGGGTCTGTTATGATTTTTTGTCAAAACCCTATAGGAGGTTAGAGCTACATAAGTGGGGTCATACTCCGAGGTTTTGATAGCACGTCTCTATTCAGCATTAGTCATGATTTGATAGCCCTCAAATTCCCATTGAAGTCGGAGAGTGTACCATTTCCTCAAGAAAGAAGAGTTGTTGTCGACAAGCTGCTTCAACTCTTTGATTTCTTGGTCGGTGGCGTATGCAGTGCGCTTGCCATATGATGTGATGAGGAGTCGTTTTTGTGCTTGCTCATTGGAAATCTCGGTGGCGATTAACTCCTTAGTTACTTCAGCAGCCTTAATGAATACAAATTCAGATTCTTCCCATGAACAAGGTAGTGTACGCACCTACGTTGTAAAAGGCTCCTCCAAAAGGTCTAAGTCCAAGCGATCAATGCTTTTAGCAAGTAACCAAAAGGTGGCATCTAAGTTTCTAAGGCAAGAAACCAAGTCATCCCCCATATTCTCAGCAAAGTTTGCAGCCAAGGTTAGAATTGATCTCCGCTCATAAGAGGATCTAAGGCCTGCAGTGGGGCTGGGACCTGAGTGAACTAGAGAGTTCAACAACTGCTTGTTGTGGCTCTAATTTCTTCTGTGGTTGTGGATTGGCGTCTTGTTTAATAGGCTAGCATGCAATACTGATAATGGTGTTTCTGAGGTTTTAGGGGACCAATAGGCCCAGGTTGAGACAGTTTGTTAGTAGCGGCCTGCAATTTTGGCCTATAGATTGTCTTAAATTCTGCGGGGCTGGGTTGCTTCAGAGGTTCTCTGGATTTAGCAGCCTAAGTCTCTTGTGGCATGAGTGCCTAATCTGTTCTAATGGGTCATGTGGTCAAGCTTGAGGGCAACGTTTGAGTAGGGCCTTTGGCCGTTTTGGCTTTAGGTACCCAGATCTAGATGTTACCCTCATAGTAGCCTTGCACTTGTAATAAGGTCTTGGGGACTCATCATGGCTTGATCGTACTTCGATGTTTATGGTTTCGTCTTGGCCTCCTAGGTTTTGAGTATGGGTCTCTAGCTTTGCAGGGCTGGGGATGTATGCTCCTAGGTGTGGCGGGTTTTGATGTTTAGGTATCCATTGGAGACTTGGTTCAGGGATCGTAGTTTTGGCTTCAACGGTTTGCATGTCTTTAGGTCTGGTGGGTAGTGGCGAGTCATGACCCTCCTTAGACTTGGCAATGGCTTTCGCTATCGGCGGCTTTGCAGACTTCGCTGGAGTCACGCAGCCCTTGCTGAAAGCAGTAACTATATGTATGTTTCCTATGGCAAGGTGAATACATTGGGACTTGTAGTCGACATTGCAATGAGCCTACTTTTTAAATGTGCATGTCCTAACAACAATTTTGTACCTACATCCTTGGTTTTTGGCAACACATAAAAGATCATTGGTATGCTTTTAGACTCGATAGAGACTGCAGCCTTGCACTTTTTCCAAGAGTGCATATGGTCGACCCCCATATGGGCTGAGTTTGGCATTGGTGGGTTGCAACTACGGTCTACCAATGTGAGTCGAATGATCATGAGTTAAAACATTAAAGTTAGTTCCCTCATCAATCAATGCATTGAAGGTGTGTGTTTTCCTTGCAGTGACCGTTATGCTTAGGTAGGCTGGTTCTACTGCTTCCTCATCCTCATCGTGAATCTCTGTGTGATAGTGGCACGCATTGACAGGGGATTCTAGCATTGGCGGCTCGTGCAGTGGGTGTGTGGGAGGGTAGTACTTCTTTATGCAGGTGCAATTGAAAAAGCCTATGCCCTCACCCTCTAGGGTTTTGAGTTTAACATTGCCAATTTGACCGATGGTGCAAACTCGAAAAGGCCCTAGCCCTCTAAACTTCATTTTTTGCTTATGTTCCTTGAATGAGTACAGCAATACCAAGTCTTCTTGTTTGAAAATCTGTTCTTCTTGACATGCTTGTCAAACCAACTTTTGCATCTTGCCTTCTTGCATATTAGCAGGTGGGTGGCTAGAAATCGAGTTTTTGATAAGCATTCTAGCTCAACTAGGTGCTCTGTCCATGCCTCCTTTCCATCCCATCTCTCTTGATGAGTGATTCTTAGGCTAGGAACGAAGGATTCTACAGGTAGAATTGCTTCATTCCTGTAAGTCAACCTGAAGGGAGTCTGTCCCACTGTCATTTTGTAAGTTGTGCGGTAGACCCATAAGGCTACCATGAGTTTGTTATCCCAGTCGCTATGCAAAGCAGAGACTACCTTGGTCAAGACGTTTACTAGTATCTTATTAGTAGACTTAGTCTAGCCATTAGCCTGAGGATAGTAGAGTGAGGATTTTCGATGGATGATTAGAAAGGTGGATAGGAGATGAGTGATCACTTCATTGATGAAGTGTGTGCCTTGGTCACTAAAAATGAGTTCGATGGGGTAGCCAAATCTTGAGATTACCTATTCCCAAAGGAACTTGGCAGTGATCCTAGCATCATTCTTTCTTGTAGCTCATGCTTTCATCCACTTCGTGAGGTAGTCTGTGGCAACAATGATGTATTTCACTTGTGAGTATTGTGTTGTAGGACTGATTGGCCCGATGAAGTTGATTCCCCATTTCTTGAATGGTTGCCTTGCAATAATTGGACTCGACTCCATTTTGTCCTTGCAAACTTGTACCTTGGTCCTTTAGCACTCATCACAGTGCTTTACAAATCATACTGCTGCATCTCAAAAAAGAGTTGGCCACCATATCCGAGATTGCAGCACCTCCCGTTATTCTGTGTACCTTTGCAAGTGCGTTATGCATTTCATGCTCGCACACACATCTGCATAGCAATCCATCTTGCCCTAGCCGATAGAGTTGGCCTGCTATCAACTGATAAAGTTGGACTTTGAGAACGAGTCACCTAAGTTGGGCTTTTTCTATTGGTCATTCAAGGAGTTTGTGCTCAAGCACTTGGACTATGTCATTTGTCAAATAATCAGCTCTAAACAAATCTTTTGCATTGGATAGGCTGAATAGATAGGCATTAAGTAGTTCGTGTGTAATGCCTTGTCCAGCGGCTTCTCCCGTGGGGATGCGAGACATATGATCAACCACATAATGCTTCTTTTCTTTACGCACGACCATGGAGAAGTCACATTCTAAAAATAGAAGTAACCATTGAGCTATGCATCCTGTAGTGCACGGTTTATTAACAAGGTAAAGCAAGGCTTGATTGGTCAATAAAGAAGGTAAAGGGCGTAGCCAAAAGATAATGCCAAAACTGATTTATAGAAAACACCAAAGCTAAACCTCTTTCTCAGTTTTCGAATAATTCATTTCCATATTTGTGAGTTGTCTGCTAGCAAAGCTCACAAGATAGTCTAAGTTGTGTTCACTAGGCTGGCACAACACCGCCTCTACAGCACCCTTAGAAGCATCAATGTGAACATGAAAAGTGATCGTTCAGTCTGGGGCTTGTAGAATTAGTGCAATGGTTAGAGCCTTTTTCAACTCCTCATACACGTGTTGGCATTCCTAGGTCCATTTGAATATAATCAACAACTTGTATAGAGGTTTGGCAATCAATGTGTAGTTCCACACAAATCACCGATAATACCCTATATGGCCTAGGAAGAAGCACTGAACTCCCTTGTAATCTGTTGGTGGTGGAAGATCGAGGATAATCTTGACTTTCGAGACGTTGGTGGCAATGTCGTTCTTTCACGTCACGTGCCCTAGGATCATTTGCGCTTTACCCAAAACTGGCACTTTCAACGAGAGACGATATAATCGACACAGTTCAAAGACAACTCGAAGTGTGTCTACATGCTCCTTCCAAGTGGAGTGAACACACAGATCGTTGACGAAAACCTCTAACTCCTTCCTAAGATTATCCTTGAATATAGCACACATGAGCCTCTGGAAGGTAGTTGGCGCGTTAGTCAACCTGAAGGGCATGACTATGTAGGCAAAGACTTTCCACTTAGTGGAAAAGGCGGTCTTGTGCCTATCATTAGGGTGCACTTGCACCTGATTGTACCCCGAGAAGCTATCTAGGAAACTATAGGCCTCTTGATGCACACTCTGTTTTTTTTGTTCTTCTTTAGTACGATGACTATGGGTGAAACGCCGTCTATGTGCTTAATCTCATAGATGAATCATGCTCTCAGTAGTTGATCAATTTCTTCCTTGACAACGTGAGCATGCTTTGGATTCATGGGATACCATCGCTACTTTGACCAGCGTTGCAACAGGTGTCATGGGTATATTATGAGTCACTACACTCGAATCTACCCCTTTGAGTTCCTCTAGGGTCCAAGCAAAGACGTCTACATACTCTCACAAGAGAGCAATGAGACTTGCTTCCTCTTTCTTGGTCAGGTCATCGACTATAAAGACAGGTCAGGGTGTCCCCTCCTCCTTGGCTAAATTGACCTCATTGACCTTGGCGGGTCCTTCTATTGGTTCGCTTGCTTGCCCTTGGCCTTTGGCTCCCAGCAAGATCATTACCCTATTGCCTTTCTTGAACTTAGTGAATCTCCTTGGTAGGCCTTGCGATGTTCTCTACTCCTCTGCCTATGCATCCTTAGGCTGTTTCCTTCTTTCCTCCTTTAACCTTCGGCACTTGAGGTGGATGGGTAAGTCCCCCTTGGTGCATCTAATCTTAGAAGGTCAAGGTATTTCAAGATCACTATCTCAGCTTACTTCCAATTCGGAATTGAACTTTCTGTTTTCGCTAGAAGAGGGAGTCTCTCTCGGTAGTCATAGCTCCAATGGTGAATTTGTCCTAAAGCAATGACATAGCAGTTGGTTGGGCTAGACCTACTTGCTCGAAGTCTATTGCACCTACGTGCTTCAACCAAGTGCGATCGCAATCCATGCACGTGACTCCTCTTTCAATTCTAAAGGCATTTCCCTTGCATGGTTTGCAGTCTGCTCATATTTGCTCTATCACCCATCCTTCAGTGTCGTATTCTATCATGTCAATTTCCCCTTCACTCTCGTCACTGAAAGAACAATAGTTCCCCATATTTGTTGTTAGAACTATCTTTGTCCGACTACTCATCATCTCCTAAGTCTTGATATTTCTCATCCCTCTTGCCGGTGAGACTAAGGCCCAATTGTACATCAATTTTAACTCATGTACTTAAGTCCATCACCACTTAGGTTCATTTAAGAGATCTTTGAGTGGTTTAAGGTTCGTTGATGGTTTACCAGCTAGCTTGTGAGTCATGTGCTCTAAGATCTCATGGAGCTCTTGCTTGTTTTTTGGTGCTTGGAATATGACTGGGTTGGGTCCTCTTTGCCCGCTCCTAGCCATCATGCAAAATTGCCACTGAGGGCTCTTCTCAAGATTTGCCAACTGCCTTGGCAGCTTGCTTGCATGATTCTCGTTGTTCGAGAATGGTAGTTCAATTGTAGCAAGGAGATGCATTCAGTCTCAGTCGTCCTCAAGAGACAAGGGATATACTTAGTCAGTGGCCCATAAGATTTCCTATTCTGGCCGTCACCCTTCAACATGGTGGAGATGGCATCTAGGCCAACCGTTGTGGTCTTCAAGGTGTCCATCTCTACTCTTATAGCTTCCATTTGATTGCCTAGGAAGATCATACCGTTGCTCCCGTCTTCTATGACTCTCGCATTGCACATCCAGGGTCGGCGGGCCTAGCAAAGTTCATAGTCCACTCCCTTCATGACTATAAAATCAACTGAGAATTGGACTCCTACAATCTTGACTGGCCAATTCTTTAATATGCCAAATGTCTTCACTTTCATCCCGTTAGCTAGTGTGATGTTAAACCTACCTGTCTTGACCGTGGGTTACCCCAGGTTTGGAGCACTACATGGCTTAGCACATTGACTCCCGCTCCCATGTCTACAATTCCTTTCCTTGTGGTATCACCTGGCAAGACCGCATGCATTTCAGTGCCCTCCCAAAAAGCATTAACATGTAAGGATTTTGGCATTGAGTGCAGCATCAAACTCAATATCTGCGTCTCTGCATCATGTTGGTGTGAGTCAGCGGCAACTTGCTCCATTGACCCTTCAACCCATTGTTTCAGTTCTTGCCACATTGGTAGATGTTGCCTAAGAAAATATCCTCGGCTTAGCATCATGGGGGTGGTCATCAGTGAGGTGAGGAGATTGCTAGTTGCATGCCCCTCTCCTGTCCCTGTGTTTCCTAGCCAATGGCCTTGACTAATTCACTGGCCCGTAGCGTTTAGGCTTTTTCTGTGTGGCATTGCTTGTGGTGCAGTCACATCTCTCGATTTTGGTCGTGGAGGTGACATTGGTGTGCTCATGCTTGAAACATCATCGATCTCGTCCTCCAATGTGGGCTCAATGTCTTTTAAGTGTTCTTGGGCTTCTTTCACTCACTCCTTCACCTTTTCAGTGGCTTCAAGTTGGCACTTTGGGTTGGGGTACTCCCCGACCTTCACACTTTCCTTCTCAGCCATGTCCTTGAGGCTGACATTTTCGCTTCAATGTCTCACTTTCTTTTCCACATGCAATGTTGTAGCACTCTCTGTTTTCAACATGACCCTTGCATCTGGTTTCTTCTTTCTTCTCCTATGACTCTTCTTTTCGATTGAGGATGCATCTAAATTGCTAGGCCCTGGAAATGATATACCAACTTGCTTTGTCTGTGTGTAGGTCATGACATGCAACAAGATAGGTGTGGCCTTCCTATCAAGTGTCTTGACACCGAACAATCCCAATGGGAGTGATGGCTCGTTTATGGAGTTAGAGGATGGCTTTCGTCTAGGGCAATCAACAAAGAGGTGTGTGATTCCACATTCA